>NC_056741.1:1388052400-1388117400 GCF_019279795.1 Protopterus annectens
GCACGGATTTGTATGTCTAAGAACTAACAATCCAAAATCCTGCACTGCCAAATACTAATATGTCCACCTTGATTAAACCTAGGTTTGTAACAAGCTGGATGTGGCTTGTTTGTCATTCAAGATTTTGTGGATTATTTGAGCTCACTTGAGTGTTCAGCGTATTTATTACATCTATCAAGGTGGACGTATTAGTATTTGGCAGTGCTGGATTTTGGATTGTTGGTTCATATATATATATATATATATATATATATATATATATATATATATATATATATATAAGTGGATTAGTGTGTGTGTGTGTGTGTGTGTGTGTGTGTGTGTGTGTGTGTGTGTGTATGTGTGTATCTGTGTGTTTTTTGAAATGTCCTTGTTTTAGCAAAAGCTATTATTCCCAAATAGTACAGATTGGTTTTGTTTCTGTAATGAGGAAGCGCGTGTGTGTGTGTGTGTGTGTGTGTGTGTGTGTGTGTGTGTGTGTGTGTGTGTGTGTGTGTGTGTGTGTGTGTGTGTGTGTGTGTGTGTGTGTGTGTGCGTGTGCATGTGTGCGTGTGTCTGTGTGTGTGTGTGTGTGTGTGTGTGTGTGTGTGTGTGTGTGTGTGTGTGTGTCTGCATTTGTGACCCATACCTAGTAAATGTCTTTGATTTTTGCTTCATATTTTTGATGTGTTCCTCTGGCAAATTGTTGAGTACTACATTCACTAACTAATGGCATGCATTTCAGTTTCAGACTTCTTATCCTTCTACCAAATCAGCGAAGAGTGCAGTCACTACAAAATGACAGATGTGTGTTTCAAATGTCATATCTTTCAGAAGAATGCATATTAATTCAAACCATCTTTTACTCAAAATGTATCTGTAGTAGTGGCACAAACCCTACTGATGTTCATAGTGGTAGGATTATATTATTTAGGTCCAGTCAATGATATCTTCTGTCCTTCACTGCTTTTCAGATATTTCTACTTCTTTAGCAATATGCAGATTTGTATATGTGTATTAATGCCATATTTATGTGAATACATATCTGTTTCTGACTGCTTACTAGTATTCTGACCCAAGTGGGGCTGTCAGTAAGTGAGGAAGTGAAATATTGTTTTGACGCTAATTCTGAACATATACCATATTAATATGTATGTTAATAATTTGAGCAAACAAGAGATGATGGTACTTTGTGATGGTAATTGAATGCTTATAAAGTGCTGAAAAACACTCAGTGATAATTGGTGGCCGGCTATGACTGCTTTGTAGATATTTATACTTCTTTAGCAATACAATATTTAAATATGTATAAATATTATGTTTATGTAAGTATCCCAGGCTGTCTCTGCACAGTAGCATGGTGGAAATGCATTACCCAGACAATTCAGCACACATCTTATGAAAGTTTGCTGATGTGATGTCCCTCCTCTGGGCCAGTAATCAAGGAGCCTGAATTGTCACCACTGACACCTGTGAGGGACATTCATTTGGAACAAAGATAGATACACACAGTATTTCCAGATGCAACTCTCTGCATCAAGCATAATTTCCCTTAACAGTACACAGGGAACATACTCACTCTGGGGTCTGGACCCCCCCCTCTCTCTCCAGGCCCCCAGTAAGACTTCCCACTGGCACAGCAGTAGAGTTGAGACCTCAGCTGAGTGTCCAAGCCAAGTCTTCCAACACCCTCTCTGCTCAAAGTAGCTGACACACACAGTCTTTGAGATTTGATTTTCACTCACACACACACACACACACACACACACACACACACACACACACACACACCTGGGAAAGGCTGGCACAGATTTACTAGCTTTGCCCCTTTACTCATATATTAAGGTAGCTACTACCACCAGGCACTCCAAAGCCAGCTACTCTAAGGCTCTTATAAGGATACCCAATTATACTGAGTGAAATTAATGCTAATACAAATCATAGTGTTTGACCAATGTGGTAAGGCTTT
Source organism: Protopterus annectens (assembly GCF_019279795.1). NCBI lineage: Eukaryota > Metazoa > Chordata > Ceratodontiformes > Protopteridae > Protopterus > Protopterus annectens. The sequence goes on from NC_056741.1 coordinate 1,388,054,349, forward strand.
CAGGAGTGGCCGCAGTGTCACCAAATAAATATAAATACTCTCAAAGGTTAAAATATTCTCTAAAATACCAGACACAATGAAAAGTTTAAATATATTTAATAATAAATAATAAAAGAACATGAAAATACTAAGTATCTATTTGCACTAAACACCAGAGTTTCAATCACAGGAAATATTAAAATAACACAGATGAATAGATTCACACAGATACAGAAAAACAGTATTTAACTAAGCTCACTATATTTTCCTGACTGAATTGAAGAATTACTATTCCCTGGTTACTTACTAAAGCAAGATGAAGTGGGTGAGAGATCCTCCTGTCAGGTTTCAAAAACAGAGTGCTCTGAAACTTCAGTCTCATCTAGTATTAAAACAAAATTGTTGTGCTGGATTACAGAATGGCATCACATACATCTGGTCATCTGACTTCTGGTTCTGATTTACTAGAAACTGAACCAGAATCTTGCACATATGTGTTACCATACACACAGCTACAGCTTTGCTAAGATGTGTTGCAGCTTCTGGAAGTCATAAAACAGTTTCAAATTTCCACCCTTCCTGAGTAGTAGTAGTTCACCCCCCAGGGGCAATACAGAAGGCTTCCTAGTATAGACTTTTTGTCTCTGGCTGCATTGAGACCTGTGAGATACAATCTTTATGGCTTAAATGAAATAATTTAATTTTAAGATATTGTTCTAAAAGTTAGCTGGAACTGACCTTAACCTATTCTCTTCCAGTATCCTCTGTTATGATATTAATTTCAACAGTTATAATACAGTCTGACATACAGGTGTATTTCTTTTTTTTCTGTCCAGCAGGACCCACTGTTGATGCATTTTATAACAGAAGCAGCTTTACAAATACATTTTCAACACAAGCACTTGTACAATTCAGTTTGATATACAAATGACATGTAATTCTTTACAAGACTCCAGCTGTCTATCCTGGCATATGTTACACATCCACTGTCTTACTTCTCCTGGCATAGCTGGCAATACCTCATATTGTCTCAGCTGACTTAAATACAGTGGTCAGTAAGTGAGAAAGTGTGATTTCTTTTTATGCCAGATTATGTGCCATAGTAACATTTATGTAGTACATGGAGCACCCCAATTACACTAAAAAAATGGCAAAATTATATCCTGGTTCAACGCTGCTATAGCACGAGACCTAACCTTAAAAACAACTAGAGTGGTGCTTACCAATTGTTAAACACCCCCTTTACATTGTTAACATCAAGTCTACACTAAAAGAAAACAGTGCTGACCAGTAAAGAGCAGCAACAGGGCATGAAAAGGATTTCTTTAAACTCCTGCTTCTGCTTGATGTTTGCTAAAGCTGACATGCATTTTGAATTAAACTTATCATCATCCATTTCCCCACTGTTTTACCAGCTATCAAAGCTAGAACAACACATAGTGTTTTCTTTTTTAATCTAATTTCTGATTAACTAGTAGTATATGGAAAAGATAAATCTCCATGCTCTAAAAAGAATTATGATTATATCTCCAATAGTAATGAGCACATTATGTGTTCTCAACATGGATGCATATTATGTATTCTCAACATGCTTTCCTCTTGAGGTGAATTTCTTGGCATCCATGTCTCAAACACATAATATGCTTATTACAATCTGACCTCTGTCATAATCCTATGTATTTCTGTTAAAAGTCTGACCTAGAATAATTTTATGAGTACATAATGGTATCAAATGAAAGCTTATATAATGTTGATAAAGTTGCCTTTGTTACCTAGGTTCTAATTACCACCAGTCTGCAGATATTTATGCTTCTTTAGCAATAAATATGCTATTTCTGCATATTTGCATGTTGTTGTTGTTTGTCTTTTCCCGGTAAGGGGTTGCCACAGTGGAACTCCGGTCTTCTAATGATTGGCAGTAGATTTTTACGAAACGCTGAGGTGCCAGCTCGACGCCCAACCTTCAACAAAGGCATGCCCATTTACTCACGCATGCCTTTCGAATGCTACCCAACCATGGAGAGGACATGCAGACTCCACACAGAAGGCACTCCCAAGCCCAGCTGAGAATTGAACGGGAGAACCTCTTGCTATGAGGTAACAACGCTACCGCCGTACCACCGCGGCATGCATATTTGCATATTTTATGGAAATATATCAAGCAGTATCCTCAGAGTATCCTGATGGGATAACAATTGACAGGACAGTTCAGTACACTGGTCTGGAATGTCAACAGACCCAAATACAGTGGTCAGTAAGAGAGAAAATGTGATTTCATTTTTGCCAAAGTATGTGCAATATTAATATTCCTGTCAATAACTTCACCCATTTAGAGTATATGTGGCACTTCTTGATATGAAATGGAAGCTTACAGTATGCTGCAAAAGTTGTCACTGATACCAGCTATCTGTGTCCCACTATTTAGCAGATATTCAAACTTGTTCAGTAATAAAGTATGCACATTCACATAATTATCATATTTCAGTACATAGCTCTGGCTTTGTGCACTTGGACTGATTGTGGTTCAGTATTTCATGTGACCAGTTACTAGAGAGGTCATGAATGGCTCCTCAGATGACTGGGTATTTGGTAAAATTATTTAATTTATTTATTTGTTTGTTTGTTTGTTTGTTTGTTTGTTTATTTATTTATCCTTTGGCAATCATCATAGTCCGACTGAGTCAATGGCCCATTTTCATTGAGGCCCAGGGAAAAAAGCTCCACAGCAAATTCAAAAACATTTAAACAGTAGCTGATGAGTAATTATTTACAAGGGAGAAAACCCTGCAACAGATTAAATCGTTTACAATGAGCAGGGGAAAAAGGCTCCACAAATACAAATAAACACATTTTAAAATAGCTGATATGTAAATTATATAGAAGGTGATAAAATCCCTACATCAGATGAGACATAAACAGATTGAAATACATTTATAGAATATTAATAGGATAAACTATGATCAAGAATACAATATGCACAGGAAAGTCCTACCATGTCTAGGCAATTCCGATTCTGTATCATAGGCCAGAAAAATCATCTCCGCCATCAGACCAATCTGCCCACCCAGCATCTCAGACAGTACATCCCCGGGGAATCCTTAAAGTCCACCAACTCACCACACTCCCAGAAAATATGTTCCCAGTTACCTCTTTCTTCCCCTTCACACCTCCAACATTTACTGTCTACCTGAGGAAAGATTTTCTGTAGTCTACTTGGGGTATAACAATATCTATGTAAACATTTCCAGGCAAAAATCCTAAATCTTCTAGATTTTGTTGCATATTTGAGAGACATACATATATCCTTCCATTGTTTCTTTGTGAATTGCTTATCCAGTCTCTCTTCCCAATCCTTTCTAACCTCCTCTGATTGATTCTTATAGTTATACTGCAATATTTTATATGCTCTACTAATTGTTCCTTTTTTGATGGCAGCTTCTGTTCTAGATTCTATTAAAAACTCTACCCTCCAAGCTACACGCTCTAGGGACCTAAACCTTGTCACCACAATAAACAGAACATGCTGGAGGGATAGATTAATGTCCCAGAGACTTCCCATACTCTGGAACAAACTACCTGTCTATATCAAACAAAGCTCCTCATTAGCACTCTTCAAGAAAAATCTTGATGATTGGATGGGAGATTGGAAATTCACCCCGGGAAACACTTCTGTGGCTCTGCTCGACAGTGGCACAGGAAAACAATTTTCTTGGGTGGTGAAAGCCAGGGTACCTTTTGGCTAGGCTTATAGCCTAGTACCTACCTATGAACCTATGAACGAGTGCTGGTCTTTCATTTAGGACCCCCTATTAATTTCTCTTTGCCTATACTCTGATATCAATCCCTGATAGGGAAGGCATTCTTTAACCTGCAGTCTAATAATGGTGGCTGCCAAAAAAGCAATTACTAGAAAACTGAAATCAAAATCTAAACCAACTATACAGGAAGTAGTGGATATAGTAACAGATAAAACAACCAGAATTGAGATCTTTAGAAAAGGGTAAGAGCAAATTACACAGGAAAAATGAGAAATGTGGGAACAATACATACAAGGGAGGAATGAGGCCTAAAAGGCAGCAGGACTTAAATGAGCTATGTAATGTTTGAGTGAGAAAGATTGGGTAGATTATAAGTGATGTATAATGTCTGCAACTGGGAGTATGTCGGTACAGTTTGTGATCTACAATGCTTGTGACTAGGATTGTGTGGATGTGGTTTATTTTCATTTATATAAATGTAAGATTGTCTATGTAGTAAGTGATGGTTTAATGAAGATGTTTCTTGTTTTAAACAAGCAGGAATTGAATAATTTATGTAATATTGCTTAGGTTATATGATATATAACAATATATGTGAAGTATAATGTTTATGTTAATATAGTTTGATTACTTTTATATGAATGTAAATTTGCCTGTGTCACAAGTGATAATTCAGTAAAGGTGTTTGAAAAAAAAAAGAATACAATATGTTGAAAAAGTACTGCAAATAGCAAGACAATTTGCAGAAGTGGATAGCCTATGTCAAGTAGACTAATGCATAGTTTTCAAAATATTGATTATATTTCTAATAATATATGGAGCTGAGAAATAATAAAGTAATCTGCTGCCAAAACAGACGGAGTAGGAGAATGAGATGAGGAGGGGTAATGAGCAGGAGGAAAAACTAAGGACATGGAGAGAGAGTTTGTATTACAGAGATGAGAATGTTATGGAAGGACACTGAAGAGGAAAATAAATAAAAGAATGTGCTGGTTGAAGCAGTAGAAGACATACATTAGTAGTATGATGTCATTAAAGTGAAAGCTTCTTATGATGTTAGACCATTACTACTTGCTAAGTTATGGAGGTGTTAGTGAATTAAGAGAGACAACTGCATAGTTATAGTGAATTGGTGGTCATGCATCTGTTTTTGAGGGTTGTGCAGGTACAGGTACAGGCATAGGTAAAGGTGTCAGATAAATATTTTTTAGACTGGTCTTGAAATTAGAAAGGTTGCTATTATGTTTAAGGGATAAGGGGATAGAGTTACAGGAGTGGGCTACATAGCTGGAATAGAGAGAGTTTTCTGTTAACAGATGTGGGTTGTAGGTAGCGATGAGCATGTTGTTTTTAGATGGAAGTGGTCTTGTAGGAGTGCACATATGTAATAAGTGTACCAGGGCTTTGCTTTGTCTGGTTTGTGTATTTGTGGACTAGTAGTAGTTGGGTGTAAATGGATTGTTTGGGTAGTTCAAGCTAACCCATCTGTTTAGGGCTAAACAGTTTTGTGTTCTGTTTGATGAATTACTGGAACATTTTGCTGTTCTGTTGTAGCACTGATTTAATTTCATTTGGATGGAAGCTTAAAGGTTAAGCAGTAATGGGGAGCCACATAGTAAAGTGAAGAGTCGGAGTGTAGAGGCCAGGGGTTTCCTGGATGAGTCAGTTAAGTGTTTTTTTTTTCTACGGAGTGGCGCTAATTTCTGGTGTTTTTTTTTTCTTTTCAATAACCTGTTGCACATACAATCAAATTTCAAGTTATCATCAATTGATATGCCTAGTAGCTTTGTACGGGGGATGACCTCTGTAGGGGTATCAGAGGCTGTAATTGACAAATTTTGTTTAGGGCATGTAAGAGCTTTTGGGAGGAATAAAAGCAACTTTTTTTTTTTCTTGTTTTTTTGGGATTGAATAGAAGCCAGAAGTTACTCAACCAGCTTTCAGCTGATGAAAATGACTCTTGGGTGATGTATTGTAGAGTAATTGAGTTACTGGCAAAACAGATTAATGTGAAGTCATCAGAATATTGTAGGGATGCTTGACATTTGGCAGAGTGTAGGCTGTTGGTAAATATGATGAAAAGCAGTAGCCCCAGTATGGAACCTTGGAGAACATCTGTTTTGGAATCCATTTAACAGACTGCAGTCTGCTGGAAAGTTAGCTGGAGAACCAGTTGGTGGAGGTTTTTTGATAGACTAAGTGAAGAGAGCTGTTTTAGAAGTATGCTATTGGAAACGGTATCAAAAGCTTTGGACAGATCCAGAAACATAGCAGAAACCAGTTGGCCTTTGTCCCTGGTTAGGTTAATAGTGTTGGTGAAGTTTAGGAGAGCTGTGGTGGTGTTATACCCTAGTCTGAAACCATGCTGTGTGGGGGGTAAGGAAGTTGTTCATTTGTAGATTAGTCATTAAATGATTATGAATGCATTTTTAACGATTTTTGAAATAAGGGAGAAAATGGCAATGGGTCTAAAGTTGGATATAATAAAGAACAACCTCAGCAATGTACTATATAAATTTAATGAAACAAAACAAAGAGCAAAGCTTTCAGGTTCACATAAAAACCCTCCCTCAGATGGTAACACTTAAACCTGTTTTAAGACGCAAACAAATGTGTTTGAAATGACATATGTTTTATTTTTATTTTTTATATTAAAAATACTAATTACTATTGTTAATTCTTTTTATCAATTTATTGGCTGTGCCATTATATGAATGTGTATTTAATTATGGCTCGACTGATTGTTTTTTATCTTGCATTGAGGAATGTTTTTTATGTGAACCTGAAAGCTTTGCTCTTTGTTTTTGTTTCATTAAATATATAGAGTACATTGCTGAGATTGTTGTTTTTTATAACAACCTTTGCACAAATCTTTGCTTATTGCGGCTCTTACTATTATCTTTTATTGTTATCTTCTAAAGTTGGATATATCATTGGAGTTACCTCTCTTGTGAAGTGGGATAATGTGAATTTTTTTTTCCATAAAGCTTGGACATGTGATTCCTGAATGAGTGTTTTGCTTGGAAATATTATGAATGTATGGCATATGTCAATTATATTAATAACTTGAACCATATAGCGATTGCATGGCACTTCATGGTGTCGAATGAAAGCTTAAATAATACTACAAAACTTGCCATTGACACCAGGTGTCTGTGTACTACCATTTGACAGATATTTAAATGTGTTCAGTAATAAAATGTGCATACTAGCATAATTATCACATTTCTGTACCCATTGCTGGCACTGTGCACTTGGATAGATTGTGATTTGGTATTTCACATGCACAGTCACCAGAGAGGTCATGAATGGCTCCTTACATCAATGGTGTAACTGGCAACACAACAATTATGATTTTTTTCCTGGAAATATTATGAAGGCATAGCATATTAATAATTATAGCCATAGAGTGTTTACATGGGAATCCATAGTATCAAATGAAAGTATGCACAATGCTTGAAAAACATTGCACTGATAACTGATGTCTAGACAGCACTGCATGGGAGATATTTACATTTGTCCATTAAAAATTCAGATATGCATACTTTTCATAATTATGCAAATGTCTCAAAAATGGTGTGGCATATACAAATCTAGTTTTCAGCCAAATCACATCTACTCAAACAGAAGTCACACTGATAGTTGGGAATCTGTCTACCATGGTTATAGAAATATTAGTGCTTGTTTCCATAATTATAATAAGTAAATGTATATATTATCTAATTACTTGTTTGATATAAAATTACTATTATGTCTGATTGACATATAAATATCATCCTTGTGAAGAGCAGTGTGTGCCGAATAACTTGATTTTTTTCACTTTTTTTTAACTTTTATAGTTTTTGAGATATAAGTGCTTATTTACAACTAGGTTGAAAAAGTGCATTTTCAGAATTTTTGCTTAGGTGAAGGCTGTCCAGGTAGGAACTATTCGGGTGTTAAAAGGTGTGAAATTCCACCAAGCTAGGTGTGAAAGTTTAAGTACAGCAAACAACTCATTACCTCACAGCCATTAATCCTCATATAGTATGGAAAAATAACAAGCTAACTACCCTTGCAAAAAAAAAAAAAGACATCGCAAAATTCTGAACAGCTGAGAGCTGTGTCAACACTATATTACTGAAATTAACTTTGCCATTCTGAATTCTCACTTCTTTACCAGAAAACCAAATAAGTAACCAGCAACACAAGCTTAGATGCAGCTGTCCTATCATTGCCTTCTCAAGGTAATCTGAGATTGGCTGTAATTTGTAAGTTTTATGAGGAGCAGGGAAAAATATGATATATGCCAAGAACATTGAAATGTTGTCAGTCGACTATGACTCTGGTAACTGCTGTCATCTTTTTTTTTTTTTTTTTTATGTAAATTCGTTTGTTGTAAGATGGGTTACCAGCTGACTCACAAACTGGTCACACACTATCAGAGTGGGTGACTCCACATCAACCAGCAGACCTGTCTCCAGTGGGGTGAAACAAGGGTCAGTGCTGGGCCCCCTACTGTTTGGTATATACTTCTCAGAAGTTCAGGCCAAAGCTAGGGGGCTGTGGCTAACCAAGTCTGTGGACAGCTGCAAACAGCGTGCAATTATTGAATCCCCAAATGATATCAGTATACTTCAGGAGGGTCGTACGGAGACCAACGACTGGTGTCTTAGTCATTGTCTCAAACTGAATATAAAGAAATGCATCACTATTCCTTTTGGTAAAAACAATGTCCCTTCACACTATCAAATTAACAATAATACCCTATGTACCTACGAAGTGGTAAGGCATATAGGATCACAAGTAGACTGTGACCTTAACTTTGACCACCACATGTCTAATGTAGTAAAGAAGGCTTTCTACGTAGCACACTTGATTAGCAAGGCATTGCCTCTAGAGCAAAGGAGGTTATAAACCCTCTATACTTGTGACTAATCAGGCCCATAATTGAGTATAACACCCTTCTCTGCATGTACCATGCAAAGTACCTGCAGCAATTGGAGAGATGTCAGAGGTTTCTAACTAAGAAGATCAAGGGACTCCAGCGCATGTCTTACATGGACCGACTAAAGTCCCTGTCACTATAGTCACTATCATATAGACTTCTTAGGGGAAACTTATGTCTGGCTTACAGAGCAATCTCTGGCCCTAACCTAATAAATTGCTGTACATCCGTAAATCAAATGGGACTAGAGCTACCCGTTCGTGGGACCTAAATCTGGCCTGCGACTTGAATAGGACATGCTGGAGGGGCAGATTTGTCTCCCAGAGACTGCCATGTCTTTGAAATAGGCTGCTAAGTCACGTGAAACAGAGCACTTCTATGACACCATTCAAAAGGAACCTGGATGAGTGGATGGGGCACCATAAATTCTTACTGTGGATAGTGCCCACAAGTGTCCTAGACCTTGGCAGCCATTACTAAATACAGTCCTGGGTATTGATTAGAGTATCAATGGTATTACATTGGGATAAAATGGCTAGGCTTGAAATGACCTCCAGTTCGACAGCCTAGTAACCTCCTATGATCCTATGATGACTGTAATATTTAGTGATTTAGCAAAAAATCATAAGTTTTATGAAGGACAAGGAAAACATGGGAAAACTCTCTCAACCTTTTTATCACATGAATTCTGGACAGAGGCAAAAATAATGGGGAGATAAATGCCCGAAGTTGGAAACAGGTCGGAAAACTATTGCTCATATAAACTCGTAAAGATTTTAGCATAATTGACTCCATATTAGCATGGAATTTTTGAATGATATGAAGTCTGAAAATCAAATTCTATGAGTCGGACAAAAATTATGAAGCAAAATTTTGGAGGAATGTTTCTATTTTTCAACCCTGATTTACAAGCCTGCACAGCGTGTTCCCTTTATTTTGAGGAATGCCCCCATTTTCAGGCTTGATGCACCCCTTCACACAATTTTTTTGAATTCCCCCTCATCACTTGTATTTTTTTTATCTGTTTTGCACACAGAAAACCACACTATGTGACCAGCACTCTATTGGCTATAGAGGATTCAGATCTTACATCTTCCTTTTTCAGAAATAAAAATAAATGATCTTGTGTGGTACCGTTTTGTAATACATTTCACTTGTCTACTTTGTATTGTCTTTGATAATCTGCTTATAATTTCCTTCATTTTTGTCACAATCTCATTTTTAAATGTGTTTCTGAGTAGTATTCTTCATTCCTACTTGAAGCAGGTATTCAAATTTTATAACTTGATACCCACATTTGTGGCTGGGTGTACCTACTTTTCAAGTACCTTTGTCCCTATTTTCATTGTCTGCCTTGTTGAAAGACATACCCCCCCCCACAGCCCTGTCATCATCCACACACTCCCAACAGTGTACAACTACACTTTCAAATGATTCAGGTATTCACACACACACACACACACACACACACACACACACACACACACACACACACACACAGAGACACACACACACACACACACCTTACCAGTCATTTTCCAACTTCTGCAGTGAGACCACCAAATAACATGCAAGAATTTCAGCGAATCACCAATGAAGCATCCTGCTGCTGTGTTATCTATTTCCTTAATGTGCATGTGCATGTGCGCATGCTGATGTGATGCGAGGTTAACCAGGAAGTCCTCATCTCACTTTAAAGTGACAGGCAACAATTAACCCCACAATGGATGCTTAACAAAATTAATTTGGGAAAAACTGTCTTCAACACTGTGGTGGGCCACATAAAAGGCTTTGGCAGACCAGATTGTGTCCAGTGGGCTGTCTGTTGGACAGATCTGCTATAGACCGTAACCCTTTGAAATTGCTACACAGAGGAAGTGGGAAAAAGAGGAAGTTTCTTAGATGGAGTTTAACTCTGCAGTCCTATAACCTGACTATCCAACATCACTGTGGTAGTGCCAATAGGTAATGTAGATGGATTACATACAAGGGACATGAGTTAATGTAAGAAAAGACTGCACCCTTGTCTTAAGCCTTGTTTCTTGAGGGATGCTTCCAGAAAAGTCACTTGAAATTCTTAAGGGAGGGTGAAATGTGAAGCCAGGGGTAAAGCCAGGATGAAGGGAATATATCTATGAAATCCTCTGATGCCAGGCTGATGCAATCAGAACGCATTCTTTTTTCTGTTTTTTTTTCTGTTCCTTTTGTGTTTATCTGCAATGTATGTTCTCGTGGTAAAAAGAATATGCATTGGTTTGCTCATATTGCAAAGGACAGGGAGAGGTTCTGATTTTCTAGACATGATAACATCTTTTAATTTGAGAAAAACCAAACCAAACCAAAACAAAAAAAACAAAAACAAAAACAAAAAAAAAACAGGATTAAAGAGTGTTGGAATGCATTGGGTTACTGGAAGCTTTTAAGAGCCATCTGGGATTTAATTAAAGAAGAAACAGATATGGAGGTATTATGACAAACTCTTATGGCTGCCGTGTTGGCTGGGGGAAGCTGGTTTATGACCTGTTTCCTTAACAGCAATGATGTAGGAAGACACTGGAAATGGAAAAAAATCTATATAATTGTGTGATATAGCAGTTGAAAAAGGGGTTACTGAAGAAGAACTGTAGCTGATGTAATTGTGGATGCTTGTCTGTGGGGTTATCCTATCTGCGAAAACTAGCTATTTATTTTGAGGTGCAGCCTTCTTTAGCTGGAAATGTAGATATACCGAGAGACTTTATTTCTGTATGCATCCTATTTATGTTTATTTCATTTTGTTGTAATTTTCCTTGTTTTGTCAACCTATGTACATTTTACTCTCTATTTGCACTATTTCTTTATTATTTAAATAAAATGCATTTATTTACCTTTAAGCTGCTGCGGCTGTTTTTTATTTATTACAAACATATTTAAACATTGTTGTTTAGCTGCGAAGAGGTAACCATTATACATACCCTTGGCTACCAAAATGCTGTTTAGCTGAGTAGAGTGTAATCATTATGTATACTGTGGGGTAGCAAACTGTAGGGTTCAAGACTTTGAGACTGCTTTAGACAACAAACAGTGAAATATATTCTAACTTTTCTCAGGGAGGTAGCAGTACTTACAGGAATAGGAATAGGAAGAAAGCTGTGGGGAATAGGAGAATTCTGCCTGACTTATTTGGATTTTGTGTGCATGTGTGTGTGTGTGTGTGTGTGTGTGTGTGTGTGTGTGTGTGTATGTTTGTATAAATAATACTTTGTGTGAAAGGCAGTTACCATGACTTGAGGTACTGGGAGATACTGGTTTACAGAGATAGTGGTGTAGCTCTGTAAGTGAACAATATACAGTCTAATTGGGTGTGGATATTAGAGACAAACACTCAGCACAGCAGTGCATATTCCCTGTATAATCTTGGTACCGGTTTGTATTTTGTGGATTAATTATTGAAACAGACTTGTGTGCTCTTTCCTGTTATCACTCTGGGACAGTGGTTTCACCTCATCCTTAGCTCAGGTGGTGTGCTGAGTGTTCTTTACTCACTGTACTACTTTTTACTATAACAACTATTTCTGTCATTTGCATGTCACACTAAGAACATGTCTTACTAAGGCAGCAGAAATGCTTTTGCAGAGGATATTTCAGGAGCTGACACAAAGACTATCCACGTCTTTGTAAAACACAACAAGCTGGAAGCACAGTATAGAGGTGTGACAGGTTTTGTCATGACTATACTGCAGGGAATCATATAACCATCAACCTCTCATGGGTCTGCTAACACTGCATGGGATCTACCTAAATGTTAGTACTTATTTTGTTTGTTTTCAGTTTGGTGACAGGGTAGAGCATGAATCCAACTGGATTATTTTCAGACCAAACTTGTGGTTTCAAAATGATAAATGTAAATGGGACAAACATTACAATAAGTTCATAGGATCATAGGAAGTTAGTAGACTATTGGCCCTGAGGCCCTTACAAGCCTAGCCAAGAATTTAGCCCATGTTCCAACAAGTCAGCACCCTATGCAACTGTCCAGCAAGGACATAGGTGGAATCCCAGGGGTGTATTTTCTGTTCCTCATCCAGTTATCCAGGTTGCACTTAAAAAGGTTTAATGAGGTACTCTGATTTACGTGGCGAGGGAGTCTATTCTACAAAAGGGGGAGTCTCTGGGACACAAATCTGTTCCACCAACAAGTCCTATTGATGTCACAGACCAGGCTGAGGTTTCATGTGCAGGTTACTCGAGTGGAGCTTGACTTGCAGATATGCATCAGTCCCATGGGGTCTGAGATTGCTTTGTATGCCAGACAAAGGTCACCTCTGAGAAGTCTGTAGGAGACTGAGTAGAGGGATAGGGCTTTTAGCTGATCTGTGTTGGGTAGATATTTGAGGCCCTGGATTCTCTGGGTGAAGAATCTCTGTGGTCTCTCCAGCTGCTGAATGTGCTTTGTGAGGTACAAGCCAAAATGGGCATTGTATTCAATAATCAGTCTTATAAGTGAAAAATACAGGGATGTTATGATCACCTTGTCCCTGGATGAGATACTCTTACTAATGAGGTGGTCCATGTAGAAAGCTTCCCATACAACGGAGGCAATATAGTAATCAAAAGTCAGTTTGCTATCAACCTGGGTTCCCAAGTCCCTCACAACTGATTGAGTGCTTAGTGCCTTATTATCAATGTCATAATTTGTGGGGACATCATTCTTCCCAAAAGGGATGATGGTGCATTTTTTGGCATTCAGTTTGAGGCCATGTTTCTGGCACCAATCATTTTTTTTGGGTGAGACACTCTTGAAGGATGTCCACAGCACTAGGGGTATTTATGACAGCACCCATCTTGCAGTCATCTGCAAATTTGGTCAGCCATAGACCACTAGATTTGGCCTGCACCTCTGCCCAAACAGCAGAGGCCCCAAGACTGACCCCTGGGGTATACCACTTGTTATGGCTCTACTACTGGAGGTGGCTTCTCCTATTTTGACTAGGTGGGTTCTATTAGTGAGCCAGTTTGCTACGCATCTGGTAACGTATGGATTGATGCTTAGTTGAGAGAGTTTATCTATTATACCTGAGTGGGGAATAGTAGAGCTTCTCCTAAATAATTACTACTCCCACTGGCCTTAACAAACTTTCATATGCTGCCACTACACTAGACTGGATCCTTAACTCTAACCCCCCCTCTATCACAACCCATCCACACTTACTGATTCCCTAAGTGACTGCCTCCCTACCTGTATCCATAGACACTCCCCCCAATTGCTCAAATCGCAACATTGCAAAGACTGCCACAAACTTTATAACTTCAATCCTGACACCTTTAATCATATAATCTTCTCTCTTAACTGGTCTTTTCGCCATGATCTCTCCCTAGAAGAAACTGTTCTAAAATTCAGTAGCATTTTTAACATTCAAAACTCCCTGGCCCCCATTAGGAAAATTAGAATTATATCCAATTGTGCTCTCTGGATAACTCAATAAACTTGTACCCTCATGCACAAATGGGATATCACCTGTAAAAGCTGACAAATAAACAAAATCCCCTCCAATTTTCAATGTTACAGAAAACTATGTAATCTATCTAAAAAAAAAAAAACAAGTCAATCATGACAAAAAAAACTTTTATCTCAAGCCACAAGAAACCCCCCACTCTAACCCCCTCAAAAGTTTGGAATACAATCTAGAAGCTGTTACACCCAGGTAAGCCCTTTACACCAAATCCCCTCCCCTAATACCTCTGTCTTGGACACTGCTGTCATGAAAGGAGATATTGCCAGCCCAGCTATCTGGAATTTTTTAAATAATTATATGTCATTTGTGAATATCAACATGATTTTTATAGAAGTGTGACAAAGAGAGATACTGCAAGCACAGCTGTCCAGAATTTTGTAAATTGTCATGTGTCATTTGTGAATGTCAACATGCTTCATGTAAGATGCTTGTGTTGCAGCCTTATTAGAACTGTACATTATGTGTATATCAAACTAGGTTTGTACAGACATGTGTGTTGAAAAGAGTTTGTAAAGTACTGAGCTTAAAGATGTATCCACAGTGTAACCTACTGGAAAAGAACAGAAATGTATATACACTATTGTAACTGTTTAAATGTATATATTTTAGACGGGAAACTGAAACACGATGTTAACTTGCAAAACTTCAGAAAAATAGTTGAAATTAAACTACTTTATGGCTTGGCCATCAAAAGATGTTAACTTTCAGTTTCAGTACAATAACAGACATGCTGTCTATACCAAGGAGCTTTCTCTATTGTGAAACAATTACTAGTTTTCCAATGTGTAGGAAGGTAATTGTTTTATGACTTCCAGGGTCTGCTTAGATCTGAGGAAAAAGCCATTGTCTGCGTACTTTCACGGGTAAATGCTAAATGCTACCAGATGGCATCAATTGTTGTTTTGAACATGGGAATTGAAGTCAGATGACAAGAAATCATGTCATTCTACAAGCTATCCCAGCACTAAAATGTGAGATATTAATTTGGGAAGTCTCATAGAGAGATATTGTATTCTGTATTTGTGTTTGACCTGACAACATCAAGATGCACTCACCACATCTGCCTTGCTTGCTCTGAAGTAAGTTATTAGGGTACAGTAATTCTGTTAGATACAGTCAGGAATATAGCAAAGTTTAGCTTAGATGTTTTCTTTATTTATTTGAGACTGTCTTGCAATGTTGATTTAAATATTTCCTGTGATTTTGAACTCTGATGTAACTGTAAGTATATACTGAATATTTTCTTGTTCTTTTATTTGTTATTAAATATATTTATACCTTTTATTGTAGCTGCTTTGTGTAGAGACATATTTATGTTCTGAGAGTACTTGCATATTTATTTGGTGACACTGTGTAGGGCACTCCTAATAGTCTTGCTCTTGGTCAAACTACCATTTGTATCGATAGTAACATTGTATAGTAAGATTGGACACCCTTTCTTAAGGGCCTTAATGTAGCTGATAAAAAGTTGGCTGGTGGCAGTAATAACTACCTCATAGTCTGGGCGTAGCTAGTAAACGTTTGCCAGTCTCTCCAAGGTGTGTGTATAAATCACACCTCAAAGTGTGTGTGTGTGTGTGTGTGTGTGTGTGTGTGTGTGTGTGTGTGTGTGCGTGTGTGTGTGCGTGTGTGTGTGTGTGTGTGTGTGTGTGTGTGTGTGTGTGTGTGTGTGTGTGTGTGTGTGTCAACTACTTGGGCAGGGATACAAAGCACTGGTTGGACAGAGAGGGTGCTGGAGGTCTTGGCATGGCCACTCAGCTGAGATCTCAACCCTATAGCTGTGCCAGTGGGGAGTCTTATTGAGGATATGGAGAAAGAGGGAGAAACCAGCCTGGACTGATTGTGGTCTCTGTGTGCTCTTAATGAAAATTGCACTTGATACAGTGAGCTGCATCTGGAAATACTGTGTGTGTACCTGTTGTCCTCCCAATGTATGTCCCCCACTGGTGCTAGTGGTGAGGATTGAGGCTCCTTGATTACTGGGCCAGTGGTGGGGCATCACAACTGCTACACTTTTAAACTCCTTCTTCATTGACTCCATTCAGAAATTAACTAAAAAAAAAATACAAGCACCTACTCCTTTATTTCTCCCCCTTCCTCCCACACATCCTACTTCTTCCTTAAGCCTGTCTCCACTGCTTATATTAGATCACTTCTCAGCCAACTAAAACCATGCGCTCCTTCCACTGATAACTTACAACCTCTTTTCCTTAAACTAGCAGCATATCCCATCTTCATACTTATCAATACATCAATTCTGGAGAACATAGTTCTTGATATCTGGAAGAAATTCTGTTATTCTCGTCTATAAGGGAGGAAACTCCACTGACCCCTCTAATTTCAGACCTATTACTATTCTATCCCCCCTATCAAAGATTCTTGAAAAATGCATCCATAAACAGCTTCTTGCTCATCTGCTACAGGAAAATCTCCTTAACCCTAACAGCTTTCGCCCTAACCACAGCACATTTACAGCACTAATATCGTTTACACAGACTATATCTAGATCTCGAGACAACAATAAATTAGTCTTATGTCTATTCCTTGACCTCTCTAAGGCCTTTGACACTGTCTCCCACAATCTACTTCTCTCCAAACTATCTAGCCTTAATCTCTCCAACTCAGCTATTGCTTGGTTGTCTAGCCACCTTTCCAACTGACTTCAGTTTGTAAAATGTCTCTATGCATCTTCTACTGCCCTCCCATTCCAAACCAGGTTTTCCCAAGGCCCCATCCTTAGACTCCTACTATTTAACAATTTACTAACAATCTCTGTCTTTCCTGTCCTCACTCGTCTTTAATACAATACGCTGATGACTCTACAATAATTCCCACCTCTGACAATCTCCCTCACCTAGTCTCCCTTATCCAGGATTCTCTGCACTCAGTCAAAAATTGTCTAACATCCAACAAACTCCTATTCAATCCTAATAAAACTAAACTCCTCCTTTTCCTTCCTACATCTCTCCAACACCTCAAATCTGCCTTCAATGTCACCTCCCTCAGTGACACAACTATCAAGGTTGAACCCCACACTAAACTACTAGGGATCATTACTGATGATCAACTTAAATTTGATCTTTATATCCAAAACTGTATCAAAAAGACTCATAAAAAACTGGGCCTACTTTATAGAAACAAAAAATGCCTCACAAATGAGTCTAAACTCACACTAGCACAAACATATGTACTACCCACTCTACTATATGCTGCCCCAATCCTTACGAACCTTCAAACAAATCTCTTGACTAAACTTGAACATACATACAATAAAATTGCTAGATTTGTCACTAATTTACCCTACTGCTCACACCACTGCCTATCGCTAAAAAAACTACAGTGGCTAGAACTGCACCATCAACTCCTTCTGCCTCAACTATACCTGACTCACTCCATCTTAAACTAACCCCACTCCTGTCCTGCTCTCTCAACACTCATCACCCCCTATACTTCTAACCATGCACTCTGCAGCTCAGACCAACTCCTCCTCCAGATCTACAAACCCAATAAAACCATTGGCAAACTTCTCTATAATTACTCAGTAGCCAATGCATGGAACAAACTGCTGCTATTTTTAAGATCAATCTCTAATTTAAACTGTTTCAAACATTTTTTAAAAGACTATCTACTAAATTCTTGGACCTGCTCTTGCACTGACCCAACTTAATCTACCTGTTCCCTTTCCTAATCCCCTCCTTCCAAATAGTCTGTTTCACTCCATCTCTTATCCTCCATTGTACCTTTAAATTTATTATACAAAAGTTATCTTGTCCTGTTGAACTGTTGCATTTTTTTCCTTTTTTTTTCACCTACCTCCTGATTCATAATTGCTCGTAACTATACTATTGACTATACTGACTAGACTGTATTGTAATTATTATCAAAATGCAAGTTTATACTTCCACTGTGGCTATGTTTTAGGATTAAACTGTTAGTAATTACTGTTAAACTGTTTGTTAGCACCATTATACTTAATGTGTTATTTACATATTACTTGTAATTATCTTTGGGAGCTTTTCTGCTCGGTTCTCTGCTGAAAATGGGCATTTGCCTAGTTGGACTAACCCGGTCAACAAATGTCAAATAAATAAATAAACAAATAAATAAATAAATAAATAAATAAATAATACTGTTCCAGGTGTATATATAGAAGTAACTTTATAACAGGGCCTTTATAGTGGGATACTTTGAAATATAAAATCACAGTAAACTAAATATGAAAGAAAGGTATAAATACAATTGCCAGAAAAATGGTATATAATTTCATAATGTTATTATAGTACGTGCTTACAAGATACTAAAAACTTGGTCGTTGTATCAGGACACTGTGGTCTTGTTGTTCAGATGTTCATTAGCAAGTAGAATGGAAACAGAATATGTGTAAATAGTATACAAATGTTTGCCAGATGTGGTGGTATACTGGGATTCAATGATCACCACAGTCCAGGTGACCCATGATTGATTAGTGACTCAGATGTCTGTTGGGGCGCAAATAGAATGGGCATGCTCATCCTGGAGAGAGGACCCAAGGTAGGCACATCCTCAAGCTACAACTTACTGCCTACCTAGTCTAACAACAAAGTAGAACATTATCATGATGGGAGTAGAGCTTAGGAAAAAAATCAAACAAACCTGTCAGCATATATAATTCTGCCAGCTTTGATTCCACTCTATACCTCATTTCTGTGCCGCTAAGGAAAACCTCAGCTTGGGGAGGTAATACTGGTGTGAAACCCCATTTGTGTAGACCTCTGCTGTCCTGTCAGGTGGCACCAGGAAGAGGAAGAGCGCCATCAGAAAAAAGTGTCTACCAGCTGATGGTCTAACTGAAGCACTCCAGAGTATAAAATAATATAAAATATTTACAAAATGTAAATTGCTACAGAGTTAGCTAGAAGAAGGGCGGAAGAGGAAAGAAGAGTGGTTGGAGTAAAGAAGAAAGGAGATAGTGAGGGGACTAGAGAAGCAAGTATATTTTGTTATGATTTGCCTGCTGCTATAGTGGCCCTCTTCAGAAGGTTATAGCATACTGCTTACAACTCTCTCGTATACAGAGCACAGTCAGTTGTGTAAAGAACATGGCATAATGGTAGATCTTTGGTGAAAGGTCACTGCCAGAAAAGACTCCCTCCAGCCTCTAAGAATATTACACATAATTTTAGTGAAACTGTTTTATAAGATTATTTTACAGTTACATTATTAGGCTGGTACACAGTTATATTTTTTGAATAATTATACTTTTTTTATAGAAAGAACAATAGTTTACTACAGACTCATGCCAGATGAGGTACAGAAGGGGGCTCAAATAACGGGAGAAGGCTCTCAAATTTACTGGCTTATGTAACAGCAATGGTTCCATGGAGCAGTTGGTGCAAGAACAGTGTAGACCTTCAGATGGATAAGGACACAGATAATGAAAACTCTAGCCATGAATGAAAAGCACATAAGATGCATAAAGGCAAATATTATAATTTACTGCTACACTGACTTATCCTCAAAACTCTGTGCATTGCAAAGCCAGTACATGTAACTCTGTATGAATTGCAGACAGAGTCAGTTCTGATGCTGGAAAGAACACTGTTGGCTAATATCAAAGGCTGAAATAATACTAATTTCGTGAACTTTAATCATACTTTGACTTAGGAATGAGGTCCATTAAATCATGGTATTAGAAACTCAAACGACTTGGAGAAATTTAACCATGCAAAGTTGTAATATGATGGTAAATACCTTATATAACTGTACTTTGCTTTGTTTCATTTTTCATTATAGAATACAAACTGTCTGCCCCAAAAGTAACTTTGGTTTGGTAGATTTGCTCAGAATGTGTTTTGCTGCTTTGAATGACATTTCCTTTTGTAAACTGCAAATAAATTACGTCACTGTAGTTCAGAGCACCACCATTTTGTTCAGGAAGTTTTCCTTTTGGCAACCCAAATAGCAAAATCGCAGGGACTATTAAATTCAAATTGTTTCTTGGTGCCTTTTGTTTAGGCAAGGTGAGTAAATCTTCAGGAATAATCAGTCAGTCCTAATATTTTGTTTTAGAATTGTGATTAGCTTTAGTTCTTCAATTTTCTCAAAGTATCTCAAAAACTATGAATATATGGGCTAACTTTTTGCTGATTGCTTTTAAATTTTTTTTTTTTTTTTTTTATGGTTTACTGGAACAGCCTATTTGTTTTATGGTCAAGTGATGTAATCCAAAGAACTTTTCAGCCACTGCAAGTTCTGTGGGATTAAACTTCAGATTTGTTTTCCTTTTTTATTTTCTTTTTTTTTTAATAGATTGAAAGTTCTGTGGGATTAATCTTCAAAGTAATTTTAATTTTTTGATAGATTGAAAGGCTGCCCTCAGACATTCTAACTGGCTTTTCTGTCCTGGACTCCGCACTACTTCATCAGTGAGGTAAGAATCATAATAACCTGGGTAGGTAGGTACACTGCTATCTGTGCACTACTATGATAAATTTAGGTCACTGGCAGCAGCAGTACAACATATGAACTAGAGTGAATGGTAGTAAACTGATACGAGTCAGCATATTTATGTCAGATAACTGTGCCTGACCTAGATTGTTCTAGTCTGGGGAATTTTCCGTTTCCATTGGAATGAGCAAGTACACTGAAACACTTGAGTTTCATCCTTGCCTATGAACTCTGTCTTGGACATATAACCAGTGTTGTATACTAGCCATGAAATACATTTATTGAAATCAAAGTGTATCACTGCATACCTATTTATTCATGGTCAACACTGACAGTGACTAAACTTTTTTCAGATTTTCTGTGATCTCTTTTTATTGTAATTCCCTTCAGTATACCTATTCTTAATCACCCCATCAGATTTATGCATTTTGCAGAACAGGACAATAATTCCTTTTTACTGTGCCATACTCTACCAATTTACTTGGAGTTATACTTTGATAAATGAACTGTTACACATTTGTATTAAGTTAAACATGTCTGTAGTTTATTCATACATTACGGAAATATTCACACACATCAGCAGTTAGAGTCAAATAGTCAGTGCCCACTACTTAACTCCCTCATACAAAAAACTGTTGAAGAGTAACTTTTCCCTTTTTCTAGACATGGAACTGTCATGACAGAAAGCTGTAATATATTCCTTAAATCACAAAGTAATTTCTGGAGGGTGGGCTTTCTCAAATATGAGTCTTTTATCATAGGTTTGGCATATTTAAAGACAACCCTTGTGAGCATGACATCATGATGATTGACAACATACAAACGGAATGCAGACCAGACTGACTGTCCCTAATTAAACCCCTAAGGTCATAAGAATTCTGAGGAACATTTTTGGATATGTGTGATAGAATACAGATATGCTGTGACAGATGTTAGTTATTATATGCATCTTGTGTTACTTTCCAGTGCAGTGTGCCCAAATGTGGAACAGAATGTATATGCAAATGATGGGATAATGATATGCAAATGAAGCAAGGTAGTAAAATGAGGTCCTGCTGATATTAAAATATTTGCAAGGTTAACATAGTTGTAATTTGTAGTGTTCTACAGAGGAAATTGCACAACTTTATGCACTTGTGAACAGAAGGGTAAAGCACACTAAAATGTCATCACTGCGAGTAACAAAAATGCCCAGAGTCATAGAAGCCATCACACAGCATCATACAATAATACTTAGTGTGTCCATTTCTCACTGGTATGCTGATGGAGCCATCTGCTGCCAACATAAATGGGACCATCAGCAGTTGAATTATCACAATTTTACTGATCAAGAAATTAGTCGTTATGTTTGTCAAATGGTGGATTGTAAGCTTCATGGATGAGCTGACATATGTTGCTCACACATGTAATTGATAGGAATATGTGACCTTCTCATAAGTATGTGTGCATATGCAATGCAGCTGTTAGTGTAAGAGGAGCAAACATGGCTCATCATCCACTAAGACTCATGGGAGTGGATTCATCCTGATGCCATTGTCAACTCCCTCAGGGATTATCCCAGAACTGGTGCCCTTGTGCCCTCATGCCCTCGACCTGTGGGTAACCTCTTAGCTGGTAAGAAACATGTCTTTGCATCACATTTACCACACAGCTGTAAAGTGTGATTGTGCCCCCTCATGTCACTTATGTCTTGGACCAGTCTGCCACACCTGTTATGTAATGTCTGGTCAGCATCCCTCTCCTCAACAGGTGCCATCTGTATGTCTTAAATGCTTGTAGCAGATCATTATTTGCGGCATGGGTGACATTATCCAATCTCTGCCATCCACCTTGCACCCAAGCATACAGACACATGTAAACACATGACAGAGAGCTACAGACTGTATACTACTTGAACTGATAGAATGGCAGCTAGAACTAAAAGGCTATAATCAAAGGGTTGGCTGTGAGGGTATGCTGTATAATAAATGCAGATGCAAATCTAAAAATACATGCAACAGGTTCATATGCCAACATATATATATATATATATATATATATATATATATATATATATATATATATATAGTGAGGTAGGCATTTCTACTGTCAATAACTGTGGTCACTCTGGTAATCTTCAGTGATATAGCCCCACTGTAGAACATAGAGGTAAATGTATGTAGACATCTTCTTCTTCTTTCTTTCGGCTGTTCCCATTAAAGGTTGCCACAGCAGATCATCTGTTTCCATTTCTTCCTGTCCTCTGCATCTTGCTCTGTCACACCAACCACCTGCATGTAATCTCTCACCACATCCATAAACCTTATCTTAGGCCTTCCTCTTTTCCTCTTGCCTGGCAGCTTCATCCTTGGCATCCTTTTTCCAATATACCCAGCATCCTTACTCAGCACATGTCCAAACCAATGCAATCTCGCCTCTCTGGCTTTGTCTCCAAACCATCCAACATGGGCTGATCCTCTAATATACATATTCCTAATCCTGTCTACCCTCGTCACATGCAGTGCAAATCTTAACATCTTTAACTCTGCCACATCCAGTTCTGACGCCTGCCTTTTTGTTAATCCTACTGTCTCCAACCCATATAATATAGCTGGTCTCGCTACCTTCTTGTAGACCTTCCCTTTCACTCTTACTGGTACTCATCTGTCACAAATCACTCCTGACACTCTTCTCCACCCACTCCACCCTGCCTGTACTCTCTTATTCACTTCTCTTCCACACTCACCATTACTCTGAATTGTTGATCCCAAGTATTTAAACTAATCCACCTTCGCCAGCTCTACTCCCTGCATCCTCACCATTCCTCTGTCCTCCCTCTCATTCACACACATATATTCTGTCTTAGTCCTGCTGACCTTCATTCCTCTCCTCTCTAGAGCATATCTCCACCTCTCCAGGGTCTCCTCAATCTGTTCCCTACTCTCACTACATATCACAATGTCATCTGCAAACATCATAGTCCACGGGGACTCCTGTTTGATCTCGTCTGTCAACCTGTCCATCACCACTGCAAATAAGAAAGGGCTCAGAGCTGATCTTTGATGTAATCCCACCTCCACCTTAAACACATCTGTCACTCCCACTGCAGCTCTCACCGCTGTCATACTACCCTTGTACATATCCTGTACCACTCTTACATACTTCTCTGCCACTCCCAACTTCCTTATACAATACCACAACTCCTCTCTAGGCACCCTGTCATATGCTTTCTCTAAGTCCACAAAGACACAATGCAACTCCTTCTGACCTTCTCTGTACTTCTCCATCAATACTTTCAGAGCAAACATCACATCTGTAGTCTCTTTCCTGGCATGCAACCATACTGCTAATACTAATCATCACCTCCCTTCTTAACCTAGCTTCCACTACTCTTTCCCATAACTTCATGCTGTGACTGATCAATTTAATCCCTGTGTAGTTACTACAGCTCTGCACATCACCCTTATTCTTAAAAATCTGTACCAAAACACTTTTTCTCCATTCCCCAGGCATCCTCTCACTTTCCAAAATTTCATTAAACAATCTGGTTAAAAATTCCACTGCCATTTCTCGAAAACACCTCCAAGCTTCCACAGGTATGTCATCTGGACCAACGGCCTTTCCATTCTTCATCCTCTTTATAGCTATCCTTACTTCCTCTTTGCTAATGCGTTGCACTTCCTGATTCACTATCCCCACATCATCCAACCTTCTCTCTCTCTCATTCTCTTCATTCATAAGCCCCTCAAAGTACTCTTTCCATCTGTTCAACCCACTCTCCTCACTTGTGAGTACATTTCCCTCATTATCCTTTATCACCCTTACCTGCTGCACATCTTTCCTAGCTCGGTCCCTCTGTCTAGCCAATCAGTACAGGTCCTTTTCTTCCTCCTTTGTGTCCATCCTTTCATACAACTCTCCATACGCCTTATCATTA
Organism: Protopterus annectens; assembly: GCF_019279795.1. Lineage (NCBI taxonomy): Eukaryota > Metazoa > Chordata > Ceratodontiformes > Protopteridae > Protopterus > Protopterus annectens. The sequence continues at coordinate 1,388,078,850 of NC_056741.1, forward strand.
GCCTTTGCCACCTCTCCCTTTGCCATGCACCTCATCTCCTTATACTTCTGCCTACTTTGTTCATCTCTCTGACAATCCCACTTCTTCTTCACCAACCTCTTTCTCTGTATACTCTCCTGTACTTTCTCATTCCACCACCAGGTCTCCTTGTCCTCCTTCCTCTGTCCAGATGTCACACCAAGCACCTTTCTAGCAGTCTCCCTTACTAGCTCTGCTGTAGTTACTCAGCTGTTCGGTAACTCTTCACTGCCACCCAGTATCTGTCTTAATTCTTCTCTGAAGTCCACCTCACAATCACCCTTTTTCAATTTCCGCCACTTGATCCTAGTTGTTGCCCTCACACTCCTCCTCCTCTTCTTGATTACCAGTGTCATTCTACAGACCACCATTCTATGCTACCTAACTACACTTTCCCCCGTCACCACTTTACATTCTCCAATCTCCTTCAAACTGGCCCTCCTGCATAGGATATAATCCATCTGTGTGCATCTCCCTCCACTTTTGTATGTCACCCAATGCTCCTCCCTCTTGTTAAAATATGTATTCACCACAGCCACGTCCATCCTTTTTGCAAAATCCACTACCATCTGACCTTCTCCATTCCTTTCCTTAACACCATACCTACTCATCACTTCCTCATCCCCTCTGTTCCCTTCACCAACATGCGCATTGAAATCTGCTCCAATCACCACTCTCTCACCCTTGGGTACAGTCATCACCACTTCATCCAACTCACTCCAAAATTTTTCTTTCTCATCCATCGCACACTCAACTTGCAGAGCATATGCACTAACAACATTCATTATTACACCACCAATTTCCAGCTTCATAAACATCACTCTATCTGACACTCTTTTCACCTCCAAAACACTCTTGGCATACTGTTCCTTCAGGAAAACCCCTACCCCATTTCTCTTCCCATCCACACCATGATAGAACAATTTGAATCCCCCTCCAATACACCTATGGCCTTACTTCCCTTCCACCTGGTCTCTTGCACACACAGTATAGCAACCTTCCTTCTGTCCATCATGTCAGCTAGTTCTCTCCCTATACCGGTCATACTGCCAACATTCAAAGTTCCTACCCTCACTACCACACTCCTAACCTTTCTCCTCTCTTCCTGCTTTCGGGCATGCCTTCCCACTCTTCTTCTCCTTCTCCTCCTTCTTCAGCCAACAGTAGCCCAATTTTTGCCAGCACTCTGTTGGCTAACAGTACTGGTGATGGCTATTGTTAACCCGGGCCTCGACCGATCCGGTATGTAAATCTGTATTGTTTTCTGCATATCTCATTTGGCAAATATTTTACTCCGGATGCCCTTCCTGATGCAACTCTCCCCATTTATCCGGGCTTGGGACCGGCATGAAGAAATTCTCTGGCTTGTGCATCCCCATACAACAGCTATACTGACCACCACAGGCAAAGTACATTAGACAGGCCATAACAGTACTGTAAGAATGACTGTTATGAACAGGGACTTGCTGCACTGATATTGTGGGCTACCTTGTTGCCTGTGCCTAATACTGACATCAGACATATACAAGTATACATATTTATGTTTCTAGTGTTTTGTAATGAGACCGTGTAAGGTGCACAGCTAAATACACACTTTCAGAGTACTGCCTAGTCCTCCTAATAATGCTGCCCAAATATAGAATAAAGCTTCCAAAATTTGCACAATGTAGGCTAGAGCATAGCAGTGCACCTGTAGGAATACACAAGTTTATGCCTATTTGCATGATAAATAAGCAAATTAAGTTTGGAGGCAGGAATATTTATAAATTGTCACTTCTTGGTATGCTACAGCTCTGGCATAGAGCATAGCCTGCTGCCTATTGTCACCTTAGACAGCCTGTATCTGCAAGCTTGTGCATGGTGCTACTTTGCTGGTAATCTCCTGTTGTAAGCATGATTCACAAACTACTATTTTACTTCTCATGAAAGTGATACCATTTCTTGAAAATGGCAACTTCTGCTTGTGTCCACTGCAGGGTGTCTACATCATCATCATCATCACCATCATCATCATCATCAGCACCAGCAGCAACTCCATTTTCCTCATTTTTTCTACATGGGTTGGGGGTGTTGCATCAACTGTTATCACTGCTCTTAATTTAGTGTCACTCTACTACCTTCTTTGACAGTCATTCCTGCCTGTCCTAGGACTTCTCTCTCACAATGCATTCATTTCTTGTTTGGACGTTTATGTTTCATCTTGCCTTTTTCCTGTCTCTCTTAGATCTTCTTCACCAAATCATCTTGTGCTTTCCTGTACATGTGAACCATCAGAATCTGTTTTCATTGACTTTTTCTGCAATTGGAGCTATTTTGGCTTCTGCTCTGAGGATGTCACTCCTACATTTGTCTCATATTGTGAATCCTACTACCCATCTCAAGCAGTTCATCCCCATCACCTCTAGCGTCTTTATCTTTTCTGCCTTCATTGCCCAGGTTTCTGTACCATATAGACATACTGGTTGCGCCACTGTTTTCTGCACCATAATTTTCAGCTTCTTTAGTATTCTTCTGTCACACACCAACCTTGATACTCTGTGCCATTTGACTGCAGCAGCAGCTCAGATTCAAGCTTTGACTTCTTCGCCAGATTTGCTTTCTCCTCAAACACCCCTCCTAGATACTTGAAGCTACCTCTTCCACCATTTTCCCTTCTATCTCAGTTTTCAGCTTCTTCTTCTGGTTGCCCCACTTGCAGCAGTGACAACTGTCTTCTGTGTACTTAGTTTCATACCATGTGCCTTTATTTTTGCATTGCATTTCCTATCGTTTCCTGAAGTCCCTGTTCATTCTGCTTGTAATGCTACTTTGCTTGCATACAGCAGCTTTCTTGATATGTTCCCCTTGGTTTGTTTGCTAATGTAGTCCATCACCTGTATGAACAACAGACCCCTAGTACACACACACACGCACACACACACACACACACACACACACACACACACACACACACACACACACACACACACACACACACACACACACACACACACACACACACGCACTCCCTGGGATCCCCTCATAGAGTCCAAACACTGTTCATACTTGTGTCATTGGGTCCTTCCACATAGCCGGCATTAATTATATCAATATCTCTGGGACTTTGAGTCACTGCATGACCATCCAAATAATTTTTCTTGGCACCTTGTTATATGCTTTCACTAAGTCCAGGAATGCCCATTTGTACTCTTTCCTCATCTCCAGCTTCTTCTCCATTATCTGTCTCACTGCAAATATTTGATTGTTGGATCTGCAACTCTATCTGAATCTGAACTGCTCATTTCCTGTCTTACTTTCTGCTAGTCTGGGTATTTATTTGTCAGTTACTCTGTCCAGCACTTTCATGCAGTGATAATGAGGTTGAGACCTCTGTCCTTCCCACATTTCGGAATGTCACCTTTCATCTTGCATACTGGCACTAGAATGCTTATTCTCCAGTCACCTGGGATACACCTTTCTGTCCATATCACTTCAAATACCCTCAGGAGTTATTCCTTCCATAACTCCCCCAACATCCTGATCATGTCTGATGTGACTTCAGCTGCTTTCCCCGATTTAATTGTCCTTAGTGCTGTACTTTCTTCTTCTAGGGTGGGTTCTTCTTCCTTTCTCACTGTAGGCTGTGTACAAGGCAGTACTGCTTCTGTGGGGGTTTCCTTATTTAGAAGCTGTTGGAAGTACTCCTTCCATCTGCATTTGATGTTCTGTTGACTGCCGAGAAGATTGTTGCTGGCACTTGTTATGAATGGTGTCTCATTGCTATTTTTTATCCTTCTGTCTTTGCCTTGCAATTTGAGAGAAATCCTTTGTGACATATGCACAGTCACTTTCCACAAGATGGTAGAGTGGTCCTGGCACCTTGTTCTTTACTATTATGACTGCTCTCTTAGCCTCTTTGTTATTCATCCAGTATTCCTTCTTAGCCTGGTTCATTTTTTTCAATCTCCCACTTTTTCATTCACTCCTACTTTCTTTTGATAACTTCCTGAACTTCTGCATCCCACTAGCAGCTTTCCTTATGTACCTTATTTCCATACTTGGCTCAGCTGCATATTGCTTTTTGTAGTCTTCAAACATGTTATTTTGAGATGCCACAATTCCTCTTTGACTTCACCTATTTCCTCTTTTTTTCTAGAGGTGCTAGAACTGTATTTCCTTAAACTTTTTTTGCTTTCACTGCACTCATTTTCAAAGTCTTCAGCCTAGTCACTGTTGACCTTAGAGCCTTTTCTGACCACTGTTTGCAGCTGATTATGGCCACCAGTGGTTTATGCTGTGGGACAACACTTTCACTGAGGATGACTTCACAATTTCTGATACTATTCTCAATGCCCTTTCCATATTAGGAGGAAGTCAACCTTAGTTGCATGGTGACCACTGTTGTAAGCAGTCTTGTGACTGTCTCATATGTTGCCCACCATCAAGCTATTTGCCAGACAGAAATATAAAATGGCCTCTACTTCTTTCTTCTTGTTGCCCCAGCCATGTGAACCCAGGCAGTCCTCATATCCTGTTCTGTCTGTCCCGATATAAGCATTTGAGTTCCCCAATATCAGTGTCCACTCATGATGTTCTGCTTTGGGTTACCTTCATTTCGTAGAAAGCTCATTTGACTGACAAACATTTTAGTCGGACCAAATGACTGAAACTTCATTTCAGTGACACTTCATTTGACTGACAGTTAATTTGACTGACAATTGGTACTGGCAGTGTCTGGAGCACTGTAAGGCAAGTAAAAAGAATATGTCCTTTTCCCCACTGTAGTGCAACCCTGGAGTTAGTATATAGAGTTGGGGGGTGTGGGGGCACAGACCCCCACTTACTTTAGTTTTGCTTAACAATATAAAACCAAAAGTAGAGACTATAACATGAAAGTAAGTGGGGGGCTGTGGCCCCCATACCCCCCAGAATTACTATGGCAAATCCGCTTGAATGCATATATTACCCCGGGATTGAATGACATGTGCTCAATTCATTGCATGCTAAAACTGAAAAACTTGAGGAGATAAACATTCTAAAATATGCTCTATAATATGTTTTAATATATGTGTTTTATAAAATGCTTTTCTAAATAATATTTACATAGGTTAAATAATTGGGACTTTTTACAATGGGCAGGATTCAGGAAGCCTCCGTGTAAGAGTTATAACTCTTACACGGAGGCTGCAGTTAAACGGTGTGATGTCAGCATGTCATGCATATGCATGAGGTGCATGAGGCATGCTGAATCACACTGTAACTCTTACACGGTCCATGTAAGACAGTAGGGGGCGTGTCTGTAGGCTAAGCCCTGCAAGCGGACACGCCCCCGGAAGTCTAGAATGACAGAAAGTAAACAGCCATGAGAGAGGCCATGGAAATGTGAATAAACACATTACACAACACATGCCCCCACAGACCAGCAATGTAAAAAGTGAACAGATGTTATAAAATGAAAAGGAAAACTGTTTTATTTTTTTTAAAACCCCGTAAATGTTTGCTACTGCGTGCGCTCGTGTGCACGGGTGTGCTACTAGCGCAACTGCAGTTAGCAATCAGTGGAAAAGGATATAAGAACTAAATATGCAAAGTAAGCCAAGAAGTAATAGCATAGCGGTAGAGTTGTTGGCTTAAGAGCAAACAGGCAAGGTTTGAGCTCACACAACAACCTTTTTTTTTTGTAAATAAGCACTAAAAAGGCCCCTGACAGTATTGTACAAATGTAAAAGTATTTCCTTTTGTAAAATGGAATGAAATGGAGCATATATTTTCAAGTAATACAATAATAAAATATTTAGAAATGTACTGATAGCTAAGCTGCTGTGAGACAGAGTGCCCGTAGCTGAGTAGTGTTTCAAAGGCTGCAAATTGCTTGCCCGTTGCTAAGCACTGGTTTAACAGGCTCAAACTGTGTGCAACTAGCTGTGCTTAGCTTAACATGCGTGTTACTAGCCAATTAAGGTTTAACCCAGCGCACACCGTTTGCGCGGAGGTGCGCACCGCGCCCACAAGCTAACCGCCGGTGCGCATGCGTTAGCTCCGCGCAAACGAGAGCAGACCTGGTTTTAAGTGCTTAAAAGTGCTTTTGGCATGTTTGATTGACAGGTCCTGAACTCATTCCTAGACAGTCATGAAAATTAAAAATTAGTGGTTAGATTCGAACCCAGGACACCATGCACTAGAGTCAAGGTACTAAACCACTAAGCCATGACAGCAGTACTTAGAAATGCAGAAATAGCATATATATGGGATATAATCCAAAATGGAGCATGATAAAGCAGTTTCTGTGAAGTAGATACAATTCCAAAATGGCCAATCATAGAAATGTGCGGGAAAATTGGCATATATAAGCCCCATAGGTGGGAATACACAGCATAAACGATTGTAGAATAGACCTGCAGGCAGAATGAGTGGAGTAGGGGAGGGACATTGCTTTCGAGCACAGCGGTGGGGTGTTGAGGAGTCCAGATACATGGTCTGGCTCCTAGTTCACCATCATGAGGCCCAACTCATGCAGGGCCAGGTCTCATGGGGAGCATACAGGGCGGAGGCATGGGACCAGTTGGCTCATGATCTCACTAGTGCTACTGGGATTCCACGTACTGGTGAGCAGGTCCGTCACCACCATGCGGACCTGAAGCGGTAAGAAGACCAGTTGACCCACTGGATCCAGGAGGCCCGGATATGCTCAACGCCCACTACTGAGTAAGTTACATTTTACTTATGTATGTAAGGAATTCAACTAGCTGATACCATGGAGATGTGTATTCCAGTATTACTTGTTTTGTATTACAGCTGCAGGTGCCCGCTCTGAATCGCAGGGCACATGACCGCAGGCTGGTGCGGCTGCCACCATGCAGGTTAGTAACCCCACCTAGTACTTGTAAATAAATATTATAGTGTAGCACATAGCAGAACACTGCAGTGTATTGATTAAAAATAATAGAATGTGCAAGCAACAAGTGAAAGTCTGCAGGTATGGCTGCAACAAGTTCATCAGTATGCAAGTGAAACTGGAAATATAATTGATAGAAATAAATAGTTCTGTAATACAGATGTCCCACCATTAATTAAATGTAGTATAACCTGCAGTAGTCTCAAGCGTACAGCTTCAGAAGCTGAGTTAATCACATGTGAGATATATCCCCTGTTGAAATGCTGAATCATGACAGAAGTGAGGCTGCTGGAAAGTGTTTGAATCACCACAGGTCTAATATGTGAAAAAAGCCTAGAAGTACCAACCTGAACTGTGAAATAGCAGGATGTGTGAGAGTGACAGAAAGGGTCATGTATCAATAAATAAAGTAGTAATAACCCCTGAATATATAAGCCCCAGTGTGGTTCTACAGAACTAAATGCATGTGGGAATTACAAATTAACATCCCAAACTGATTGCAGTGTGTCTGAATCTTGAATGTTTAAGCCAAAATCTGTATATGGTGATGACAGTCAACAATTTTCAGATAGAATGAATGATTGTCTGACATACTAAACATCCATAGTTGTCCCCTGCCTTGTCACAAAAGTGTAGCAGGATGATGTATCTGATCAAAGTCAAAATAACTAGGATAGTGATGTATCTGTAACAGGTCTAGCATGACAGTCAATTAAAAATCAATTTGAAACTATCACCCACAAGTTAATTGTGTTTCTATTACAAATGTATATTAATGTATACTTTATGAATGTGTCATCATTTTCTTTCTCCACCCCACCCTATAATTGCAAATTAAAAAACTCACTAAATATTGGTATGTGAACATTTCATTAACCATGGACATTTGTCCTGTTGTTTCAAAAATATATGCATGTCCGTTGTTGCATGTGCCCTGTTCATACCTGCAAACCTGATGGCCTGTTGCCATTAATCAACCCTGCATGTTGTTTGATTGTGTATTTCTGTTCAAATAATGCATGTGATATTGATATGCCTGTTGTTCAATGGTGTTAATATCTGGGTGTTTGTTTAATGGGAATACCAATGCATGCTGTTACAACTAATTTGAATGGAATAATATGCTACTAACCCAAACTAACATAACATACTCACAAACCTAGAATGCTTGGGAAGGCGGGTCCCAGCGGACCCACCTCTCCCACCTCATCTGGCGACTGCACCTGGCACTAGTGCCCAGGCCGGACCCTCATCCGGTGGCCCTGTGCCACCTTCGGGTGGAAGCGCTGCAGGGGATGGGGCCTGTCCCCCCTCTGCAAGCATGGCTGGAGGAGCCCGTCCACTCACCCTCCAAGGTGTCCAGTCTGTGGTGCGAAGGGAGATCCAAGACTCTGTTCTTGGGCACCTACGCCAGCTTGAGGCCCAGGTGGCACAGCTTACGGGCATGCCCGTTGTCCCACCTGCACAGCCCCCAGCACAGCCCCGTCCTGGGCTGTGAAGGAACAGTGGCAACTGCCTATGGGTGGGGATATCAGTTCCACTGTTGCCATCTGTGGGCTCATGTGTCCTGGATATCCCAACCTCCGTCCCCGTCAATTGTGTAACCCCCCACATGTGTCATACACTGCCCCTGTATGCGTCTTGTTTGTCTTGTCTGTTAACCTACCCAACCTACCTCCCCAGCTATACCGACTACCTTCACCTGACATACCACTCTCACCTGAAAAAAAAAAAAGGGCACTCTGTACCCACAAAAAAATTACACCCCATACATAGCTGTCCATGTTGCACACATGTCCACTGGACATTGAAACTGTTAATTACAATTGGCTGTACAACAGGTATTAATGTTGTCCTGACACCTCTCTCAGGGGTGGAAGGTTTCAAATGTCACACCAAATTACATACAAATGCACAGCTGTTGCTGAGAAAGACATGGGCAGCTATGGGCCTCACCTACATCCTTCCTGCAAATCCCAAGCTTGTTTCCCTACTGTCTTACCCTCTTTCTGACCCCTTTTCACCACTTTCCTGTCACCCCTTTTCTTTTCTTTCAAAGAAAATAGCGGGTGTCTTGTGCGTGAGCTAACGCCAGTGTGCATGCGTGAGCTCAGCAAAAGCAGCGCAGACCTGGTTTTAAGTGCTTAAAAGTGCCTTTGGCACTTTTGATTGACAGGTCCTGTACTCATTTCGAAAGAAAAATAAATTCCGACTGCCAGTCTTGAACACAGGACTTTGGTAACATTAGTCTGTATGACCTACCACTAAGCCATGACTCTCATACAAGACCATAGTGCTAAAATAAATATAACATGTAATAGTAGGAAGCAATATAAAGGCAATACAGGATGTGTACTACCCAAAGCATGTCAGGTAGATTTTTAATGCCCAAATTACTGGATTCCCATACTAGTTTAGTGTTAACAGAAACAGCCCTGCTAATTGTTAGCTTGTACATAATAATGTAAGGTAATGTACATATATGAAAGTATTATATGTACACATACATATATATATATATATATATATATATATATATATATATATATATATTAATACATATGAAATATAGTGGTAGGTGTCAGTATTCATACACACTCACTACAGGAAACAGTGAAGATAAATGCAGCAACCAGAATCTGCAACACAGCCTGACTCCTGTGAGACTTACTAACCCTTTTAACTGCTTAAAGGTGCCTTCAGCACTTTGATTGATAGGCCCTGTAGTCAATTTGAAAGCAAAATAAAAGCATACTATTAGGCCCTACCACAAGACCATTGTAACACTAGTCTGTATGACCTACCACTAAGCCATGACTCTCATACAGGAATATAGTGCTAAAATAAGTAGAACATGTAATAGTAGGAATGAAGATAAAGGCAATATAGGATGTGTACTACCCAAAGCATGTCAGGTAGACTTTTCCTGTCCTAATTACTGGATTCCCATACTAGTTTAGTGTTAACAGAAACAGCCCTGCTAATTGTTAGCTTGTACTTAATAATGTCAGCTAATGTACATATATGAAAGTATGTATATGTACACACATATATATATATATATATATATATATATATATATATATATATATATATATATATATATTAATACATATGAAATATAGTTGTAGTTGTCAGTATGCATACACACTCACTACAGGAAACAGGTGAGAGAAATGCAGCAACCTGAATTTACAACACAGCATGAATCATGAGAGACTTACTAACCTTCACACTCACAGAACACTGTCAACAGCATAGCAGCATGGTCCACGCCCTTACAATCTGAAAGGGCAATGCCTATCTCACATACCCTTTTATAGCACTGTCCTGAAATCACAGTGAGACATGCAATCAGTACACAACTGGCTGCATGCAATTAGCAAATGCTGCCTTACAATTGGTGCAGAGGCCATCACATGGACCTATGCAGATACCTACAAAAGCATCCAGTACTAACACTCCACACATGCAATACATTCATTGCACCAAACCGACGGAGAAAGAGAGAGAGAGAGAGAGAGAGAAAGAAAGAAAGAAAGAAAGAAAGAAAGAAAGAAAGGCAGTGAAAAAAAAAACTGCATCATCACAGCAGCAAAAGCAGCAGCAGCAAACAGCAAGTAGCACCAGTGACACAGCAACAGCTGACACAAACACAGGTAATGCAAAGTAGCAGGTTAATACTGTGTTTACTGTGAAACCTCCAACTGTATCATAGTTCACTATCTATAGGTATGTCCATGAGATAGGTTGTGTGTACATAGTCCTGATATATATACATATGTAATATTGCTGTACACGTCTTCCTTACTTAAAATTTCCATAGCTTAGAACACAAGGCCAGTTATGCATATGATGCAGTAGTTCCCAGGGTCAGTAGAGGTTCCTCCTCATTGGTGTGGGACCACTGTGTATGTATGGCACTGTTCAGGTACATATCCTGTAGTATGGCTAGGGTTTAATATCAGTCTGTAATGTGGTGCTATGTCCTCTAGGGGTGAATGTATCACACATCCAGGGATACCATTTTGTAACAGTGATGCTGTGTGTTCTGCAATGTTGAGGGTGGCCCTCACCTGGACATGTGAGATGATAGGGAGGTTACATTCATCTGTGATAACTAATTCCACTTGTGTAGGAGAATGGGGGGGGGGGGTACCTGTACCTAAACTGTCTGCAACAATGTTGCCAATATCTGTGCATTTGGTGAATGTGAAGCATCTTACCACTGCTGACCACAGATGCCTTGCCTTCATGTGAATCTGCTCTGTACAATGTGCCTGTATCTGTAGTCCACTGGACAGGATAAATAAGTGGTGTGCATACGGTCTGGGTTAGATATATGTGTGCACATTACATGCAGTATGTGGGATGTCTGTGGTAAGCTTTTGCAAAGGGGCCAGCAGTGTGTGTTGTGGCTTCCACTGGTCCAGTGGGCTGCATGGATAGCATCACAGTCCTAACTAGTGAATAACTGTGTAATTACATACATACATAGCAAGGTAGTGTACTGTGCTTGTGGTGTTGTTGGGATATGTATATCCAGGCTGAGTAATGTGTGTCCACATCACAGTGTTGGATGGCAACACACATACAGTATGTTGGGATGAACATCCAGAGTGTTTCAGAAGTGTTGCCTGTGCAGAAATATCTGGCCATTACCTGCGCATTCCCCACAACACACACACATGCAACATATGGCAGAAGCAGTATAGCAGTACACATAGGTTCATAGGTTCATACTAGGCTATTTGCCCTAGGGCATTGATAAGCCTAGCAGAATGTGTTTGTCTTTTGCCACCCAATTAAAATTTATTTTGCTATGCCCTTTTCCGAGGTTAGCATACTGTGCCTCTGTCTAACAGTGACATAGAAGTGATACCCGGGGTACAACTATGATCTCCATCCACTCATCCAGATTCCTATGGAAGAGAGTCAATGAGGGACTCTGCCTAACCTGTACTTTGAGTTCATTACAGAGTGAAGGGAGCCTCTGGGTTATGAATCTGTCCCTCCAGCATGTCCTATTTATTTCAGTGCTAAGGTTCAGGTCTCCTGAGCGTGTGGCTGTATGGGATTTCCTGAGGTGCAGCATGTCCATTACTTCTGGGTTGGACATGGCTGTATATGGCAGGCACAGACTGCCTCTGAACAGGCAGTATGCCACTGAGTCCAGCTGGAATTTCTTTAACTGGGCAGCATATGGCATCTGTTTGAGCCCTTTGATCCTCTTGATGAGGTACTGTTGGGGTTTTTCCAGTTGCTGTAGGTGTCTGGTTAGGTACATCCCAAAAGGGGCATTGTACTCAATTATAGGCCTGATGATGGATGAGTAAAGAGGCACAATGACCTCCCCTGATGTACATGTGAATCCCTTCATGATTAGCTGGGCTATATAACATGTTTTTCAATCCACTTTGGCCACATGGTTGTCAAATGACAGATTGCTATCAAGTTTGTTCCCCAAGTCCCCAATTACGTCTTCTGTACTTAATGGCTTAACACCTATGTGGTACTGTGCCACCAATGTGGAGTTGTGGGTATCTTTGATGAATATCGATACTCCCCCTCCTTTTGTTGTTTGGTCCAAGTGTTGGGGCCGACAAGAATGGTAACAGGTATAACTTGGTAGTGCTGGTGTGCTCTTGGGAAACCTGAAACAGGTTTCTGTTACTGCACAGATATCGATGTCCATAATGCTAAGTAGAGTTTTGAGTGCATGTATCTTGAGGTTTAGACTTCTGGTGTTGAGTAGCATTACTCTTAGTTCCTCATCCTTTGTGATACGTATGGATGTGGGATTGCCTTATGAGCCTAGCCTAATAAAGGCACTATGGGTGTAGCAAGAGCCTTTGCCAAAATCCAAAAGCCCAGGGGTGACAGGTGCAAGCTGTCCTTAGGAAAGCATTGTGGCTTGTACAGCATATCATCCCAAGCTGACAGGCATTGGATCACCTTTGAATGACACCAGTACTTCAGTCAATTGTTGAAAGTGATCATCTTGCCTTGATATTGTGGCATCATTCTTGGTGAGGGTAAGATGCTACTCAAGGTCAGGGTCATACTGTCTTGGGCTACATGCTCAGAGAGCTCCTTTCTGTCTCTTTTCATGTAGTCTAGGGAGGTATGTGTCAGGTCATTCACACCAGCATGGACAATGAGTGAATCATATTTGTACTTGCCTTGGAGTTACTTGAGTGCTTGTGTTATGTGGCGGGTCATAGTGCCCGACAGGCTGCACACTGTGACCCTCTCCTCGTTCAGCCTGGTGAACGTGACGTCAGTGTGCCTGATGATAGAGTCACCTATTACAAGTGTATGAGGTGTGTTGTTTACTGTTAAGGGCTGTGAGTGTTCAGCACATTGGCTTTGTGAGATATGCATTGCACGTGTTTGGTTTTGGGGTAGCGGTTGCTTGGGTGTCTGCTTTGGAGGTCTCTGCTGCTTAGGCAGATCATTATTTTGAGCCTCCGAGTATGTTTTTGTGTGATTATGTGTTTGTTTTGCTGTCATGGTAGGTCTATGTGAGACTGGAATTGTAGTGAGTGTGGTTTCCTTCTCCACCTGACTGGTTATGGCAGTACTGAGTAGAGAGAGCCTAGCCTCCAGTTTGGTATATGGTTGCATCACTCACATGTGTTTGAATTTGTTGTTAGGAGGAGGGGGTAGTCTGTGTACATGAGACTGTTATAAAATTGCCTCTGGATTACCACACTCACCAGCTGGACTGGAGAGGAGATTGACAACTGACCTTTGGACATGCTAGAATACCATTGTGAATTCCGTAATAATTGAAAACAAGGTCCAGTGGGGAGTGAGGGTGTACTGATATTAATTTCTACTGCTGACTGATATAATAGCTTCAGTGAGTAAGTGCCAGGTAACTTAAGTGCAATGTGTTACAATTAAGTAAATGCAAAAACAACAAGCAGTCACTTTCTGTCAAGTGTAACAAGGAAATAAGTACAGTAAGCGATGCAGATATCAGTAGTGATTCACAGAAGTGCTGAGAAGCTGTGTATTATGTGGAATTAGCGTACCAGTGAAATAACAAGCTAACAAATAACAAGCATATAAACAAAGCTAGATTCAGGAGGCTTGGATGTAGTGTATGCTACAGCAAACAAGGTGTACCAATGTCAGTAAGATACAGTTCAAATATGCAGGCACTATAAACCTTAAACCAGAAGTTCCCAGCTATGAATGGCAGAGTACAGCCTATTCTCACACAAGAGTGCAGACCACAAACCTTGTTAATGTTAAATAACTGGCCTGAAGCCCAACTGCTTATACCAGAACTAATACACTTGGACACTGGGCTCTCAATCAGCAGTTCCCAACTTAGAAGGATGACAGCTACCTGTCCTGCCACCACAGTGCTTGCCACAAACCTTCCTAATGTAAAACAACTGGTCTGAAGGCCAAGTGCTTAATACAAAAGACGTAGAATGATAGCTATACTTTAATCAAGTTACAACCAAGCAGTAATAACTACAATTTAATACTTTATGTATAGAATGTGTACCATATATTGCTGACATACTCTGCTGATATCCTGTTTGTGTACTTTTCCAGGGAGATATGGGTCCAAAAAGGAACCCTGCCTACTCTGCTGCAGAGGACGAAGTGATCCACCAGAGCCTGGTGCGTGACTATGACATCCTGTTTTCACGCACCACCCAGAATCAGCAGGAGAGGTCTGCACTGTGGCAAAACCTTGTCAGCAGAATAAATGATGTTGGCATGCATGATAGGACATATGAGCAGGTGAGACATCACTGCAGTGATTTGATTAGAAATGTCCGCCAGCATGCTGCAGATATCCACAGGCAACAGGTTGCCACAGGTGGGGGGGGGGGTGGCCACACATCCCCCCCCTCACCAGACAAGAGGGGCTACTGCTAAGTGTCGTGGAACCAGCCCCAGAACAACAACAGCATCAGACCTGCATCATGATGGAGGTTGGATCCACACAGCAGCAAGACACTGAGCGTGCAGGTAAGATGCCATATGTACATATGACTGTTCTGTACACTGTTACTTCATGCATGCATAAGGTGTGCACGTGATATGTATCTGTCATCATGATATGTAATTGTGCATGTGTGATACTGACATTATGAGCAGCTGATGTGTATAAGGGAACTGGTGTACTACTGTACTGTATCATATGCAAAACAAATGGCACACTTGTGCCCACTGACATTACTTTCTTCATATTTCCAGGTCCCTCCCATCTAGCAACGAGGCAGGCCAAACATGCTGGTGAGTGTGTTTATCATTACCTGAAAAACAATTTATAATACTAGTAAGAGTAGTGTAACTCTGTAGTATACATGCTGGTGAGTGTGTTTAATAATACCTGCAATACTCAAGTTAATACTAGTAAGAGTAGTGTAACTCAGTACTGATGTGTGTGTGTACTGTGGGGTGTGCATGTGTGTAAGTGTGCCTGTGCCCATGTGTGCATGTGTGTGTGTGTCCATGAGTGCATGTGTCCATTTCTGAATGTGTGCATTTGTATTGAAGTGCATCACCGTAAAATATGTGTTGAGACTGTAACCTGTGTTCCCTGTTTTCCTCCCGTAGGTTCTGGTGCTGCTCTGGTGACCTGCAGCAGGGAACCTGAATCTTGTGCCCCAGGTACTGATGATGATGAAATGTCTATAATGGTGCAGGAAGGTGTGTCTGGGTCCGCCATTGGTCAGCCAATTGACAGTACACAGCTGTCAACCCCTTCAATGCGCACAGTCATCCTGCCGTTACATCCTTTGTCACCATTGTCCCTAGGCGATGGACAGTATGCATTGGGCATAGATCAGGGTAATGTGGTACCTGTGGTACATGCAACCCCACAAAGCAGCCATGAGCAGGGTACTCCAATGGTACCACGCAGACAGTCACCCATGGGTTCTTGTGGGGGCATCCATGGCCGTACTGCCTCTGGCTGACGTGCCCAAGGAGGTATGTCAACCTCCACTATGTTTCGGACTGTTATGCAGGCACAGGCGCATATGGAAAGGTACACCAGACAGGGTCTGAGGGAGCTGAGAGCATGTCGCACAGCCATGACAGATGGCATGCGTGACATTGCGAATGCTATTCGTAATTTCACAGATGTCGTTGACAGACATTGTGGGGACATACAACAGCTGCTCCACAACCAGATGTCCATGGGCCAGGGCGATGGTGTGCATTTGTGGCATCAATGTGGCCGTATGCCGGCAACAGCACCAGCTGGCAGTCGCCGCGGATGACAACAGGCCCACTCACGCACCTCAAATGCCAGCAGCAGCCCCAGCAATGCTGGGTCAGTGCTGTCATCAGGACGCCCCAGGAGACCACGTGCACGTGGCTCTGGACAGTCCCAACAGGGAACTGTGTCCAGTCAACACACACCCACTTCCGATGACAGTACCCAGTCAGGGTTAGTACCGGATACGGTCCGTAGCACCCCTGCCAGGCACAGGTACCATGTCCGTGCCCACAGACACTGATCTGGATGACCTGACAGGTGCAGTCTGTGGCTGTCCACAAAACCCTGTACATGGCAGCCATTATGTGGGACTGTGTGCGTGCTTACACACATGCAGAAATTTAACACCTAGGGCAAACACATGCACACACACACTGCACCAACACTGGTCCACCCTGTACTGCTGCCCCTCACAAACACACATACACACACATGTCAATTGGTGTTACCAGTGGCTGGCTTGGGCATACCTAACCCACACCCTGTGCATATGATGACACTGCCACCTCCTGCATACTACATCAGTGCAGGAAAAGGTAAACACATTGCTGATGCACAGGGTGACTACATATATGTGTATAAGTAGTAACATGTTGGTAACTGTTCACTGTTCCACTATGATTGTGTGTATATCCCAGCATTCCTGCTGCAGTAACTGTATGAATGTCCTGAAATGTTATCTGCACCCATACTACTTACCAAAGTGTACCAGCTGCACACCATCACATGCTACCATTGACTATGGGAATGTGCATCATGTGCTTTATTGTAGATTCAGCTATATGTATCTGTTCTGTCACACATGCATTTACACACACCCTGCTACCTCCACACATGCACATGCTCACCTGCCACTTCCATTATTTATTACCCTACATGAGTAGCTGTCGACACATGACAGGTACACATTTGAAAAGTGCACTATTTGGATTACTACCGATTTCCTCTTCTCTACCTGTACTCACAGGGTGCAGGCAACCGCATTAGTTTAGAAGTGTAATGTGCATCAGGTACTGTGGTTCCCTGATTGCCACATCAAACATGTTTCCCATACGGAAATGCACACACAGACACATCCCACATCCACACACTTGCCACATTCAGGTTTCAAAATGCTATCTAGGTATATTCTGGTACATGTGCGTGTTACAGTAGAATGTAGCACTATACTGAGTACTGGCAGTTGTCTGTTGTCATGTTGTTTGTATAGGGTGCTGTCAACATCACTGTTTGTTAAGGGAAATGTGCAACCTGCAGTGCGTAGCCCCATCCCACCCCCAGCATTGTGCACGCACACTAACCCCACACTTTCCATTTGCAAGATTCAAACCCCTACCTAACTGTGTTATGACATTAGAGACAGACACATTAGCAGAGTGCGCTATTTGCATTAGTAGGAGAAATTCTTTCTAATGCTGTACTTAGAGGGTGCTGACATCATCTGTGTTTAGGAAGAGGGATGTGCACCCTGTAGTGTGTTCTCCCAGTTGGCAAAAGGCACTTTTCCCTCACAGCATTATGCATACACACAAACCCCACTCTCACTAACTCACATACAATTCCTTTGCAGGATTTAAACCCCTACCTAATTACGTTATGACACTGGAGAACGACGCATTAGCAGAGCACGCTATACGAATTACTGGAGAGCTAGAATTCAGGTAATATAGTTATAGAGTGCTGACATCATCAGTGTTTCAAAAGGGGAATCTGCATCCTGTAGTGTACTGTCACAGTTGCTAATAGGGGCATTTCCCACACACACATCGATGTGTTTGAGGTTTGCATATGTGGGGGATCCAGTACTCCAGTGTGATTAGTATATGGTTCAATTGCAACAATGAGGGATATACTTCAAGTGGTGAGCATTTTGTACTCATGTTTGTGATGATCAGGTCTAGTATATTTTCCCTTCTTGTGGGAATGTTGACTACCTGTTCCATAGCTAAAGAGTTTCTGAACTATGGGAACCCTAAAGCTTGGGTATTGTGGCTTGAGTAATGTTCACAGTCTATGTTTGGGTAGTTGACGTCACACAGTATGATGGTGTTTGCAGAGAAATCTATACTCTCCTGTGTCGTCATGAAGGCTGTGTGGGATTCCTGAGTTTGAGAGGGTGATGTAAGAGCTCCTCTGTGTCTCTTTCCATGTGGTCCAGGGAGGTACGTCTCAGGTTGTTCACACCAGCATGGACAATGACTGCCTCATACTTGTACTTGCTGTGGAGTGACCTGAGTGCTTGTGTTATGTGGCACATTCTATCACCCGACAGGTAGCTAAATGTGACCCTCACCTTGCTCAGTCTGGAGGGCGGGACATCAGTGTATCTGACTATGGTATCGCCTATTATAGGTGTGTCACACATTGTGTTTGGCCTTATGGGCTGTGCCTGTTAAGAACACTGACTTTGTGTGGTCTGTGTTGCTTGTGATATGTGTTCATGTGGGATGCAGCGTGTCTGGCCATGTCATTTCTGTCCGTGGTCTGGTAAGTATCACCTTTGGTGACATAGGTATTCATATGTCAGCTGGTGAGCATTTGCAGTGTTAACTACTGAAAGTGGTACAGCTTGTTTGTTGTACAATGGACTACATGCAGCCCTGCTTACAGTAGCTATGTTTGCATGCATGTTTCCTTGCAGTTACCCTAGAATACTGATCCGACCTGCCATGCAGAGTTACACAGCTTCTGTGGACTCCTAGTGACATCTGCATAGCTTACTATATGTATGTTCATGTCTCACTTGACAGAATGTCACTGTTTCTCCTGTGCACATGTACGTTGCCTGTGACACTTTGCATATGACTTACCTGGCATCTGTCCATGTGAGCAGTCATATATGCCACTGCAGGACTCTAAACCTGATGATGCACACACTCAAAACATTCCTCAGCATGGAGAACATCGCTATCTGTGCAGTAACAGATACCGGATTCAGGGCTACCAACAGCACTCCAGCACTACCAAGTTATACCTCATACCATGCTTTTCAGGCCCAAAACTTGCACAAAACCACAAAAGGAGGGGTGTATTGATATTCATCCAAGATACCCACACCTCTAGGTTGGTGGCAAAGCACCAAACATCAGAGACTATCCATATGCAAGTAACAATGGGTAAAACTGCCTTCCAGGTTATAGCCTGCTACAGACCACCCTCACAAACACAAGAACCGCACTTGGCCTTCCTGAAAACAGTTGGAAATATGTAGGTCTGTCCATACACCATTATATTGGGTGGGTTAAACTACCCAAACATAGACTGGGAGCATGACTGTAGCTCCAACACCCTAGCCTACAGATTACTGGAATTTATATACCAATATGCTATGGAACAACTTGTTACCACTCACACAAGAGGGGAAAACAGACTGAACCTGATCATCACCAACATGGGGACTCTATGCTCCAGACCAGAAGTGTATCCCTCACTGGTTAGATCAGACCATAAACTAATCTCACTGGATATTCACATCCCAAGGCCACCCCCCTGCACAGAAGAATACAGTCAACAACTCATGTAAAGCATGTTCACACTCCTCATAAATGATGTGGAAACCTTCAAAGCCCCCAGGCCTGTTGAAAATATGGACCAGACTGCAGATACCTGTATAAAGGCATTCTATGGACACCTTCAGGAATGCATGGATCATGCAATCCCAAATAAAAGCAAGACCCAATCCTCCAAAGGCAGACATCCTGTGTGGTGGACACCAGCCATAAACAAACTATACAATAGAAGGATGAAGCTACTAAATGATACAACAAACTCCCAAAATGTGAAGGCATCACATATGAGTATTAGAAGAAAACTACAGGCACTCATAAGATTGTCTAAGGCCATCTTTGAGAGCAGATTCCACAAGACACTGAGGATAATCACAAGGCTTTCTGTAGTTATGTTAGGAACCTGGGTGGTAATTCCCAGATATGCTCAGAGGTAGTCCAAGATGTCACAAGAAATACCAAACACACAGACATTGCCAACATCCTAGTGGACAGGTTCACTGCTACCTTCTCTCCTCCACACCAAAAGGGCAAATATTTCTCCCAGCAGAGTGCTGCCCCCCCCCCCCCTGACATCTCAGATGCTCAGGTAAGAGCTGCCCTCTCCAAAGCAATACAAACTGCATCAATGGACCAGACAGTGTCCCAGGCTGTGTCCTACATGAACTCCAAGAAGAGCTACACCCAGACATAACACTACTGTTCAATCCCAGCCTTACTACATGATATTTGGCCAAAGAGTGGTGTACAGCAACAGTGGTCCCTCTACATTTAGGTGGTGCCTTAACGGATCCTGGACACTATCGCCCCATAAGTCTGAATAGCTTGGTCTGCAAAGCTATGGCAAGGATCATCATGAACCTCATAAATATAGATATTGGGGACCTACAGACACTTTATCATACACAGTTTGGCTTTGTTAATGGCAGATCCTGCCTCTCAAACCTGTTTGATTTCTTTGAAACAGTCACCAAGGCCACTGTCAAGGGTAAGGTGGTCTACACAGCCTACCTGAACCTTGCATAAGCCTTTGATACAATACCCCACTTGTGCATTCTAGGGAAGCTCACCAGTGTACATATTAACCCCTATGTCACTACAGATATTGCACAGTGGCTCAAAGGCAGAACACACATGGTTAGAATTGCTGGAGTCATGTCAGCCTCAAAATCAGTTACAAGTGGTGTCCCACAAGGCTCATCCTGGGATCTGTCTTGTTCAGTATATATTTATCAGAGGTACAGGCCAACATGGAAGGACTGTGGCTGAGCAAGTCGCAGATGACTGCAAACTGGACGCCATAATCAACTCTCCAGCCAACACATGCATCCTCCAAAAGGGCTTCTTAGAAACAGACGACTTGTGCCACAGCCATGGCCTCAAGCTGAATGCCAAAAAGTATATAGTCATCCCCTTTGGCAAAAACAAAGTGACCACAAAGTACCACATATGTGTTAATCCATTAAGTGCAGATGAAGGAATTATGGACCTTGGGGTACACAAGTTGATAGCATTCTCTCATTTGACAACCACATGGCCAAAGTGGTTAGGAAAACATTTTATATAGGCCACCTCATCATGAAGGGATTCACATGTAGATCAGGGGTGGACATTGTGCCTCTTTACTCATCCCTCATCATGCCCATAATTGACTACAATGCCCCTGTCAGCATGCACCTTACCAGACACCTGCAGCAACTGGAAAGACCACAAAAGTACCTCAACAAGAGGATCAAAGGGCTCAAACAGATGCCACATACTGACTGGTTAAAGAAACAGCAGCTCTACTCAGTGGCATACTGCCTCTTCATAGGCAATCTGTGCCTGACATATAAAGCCATGTCAAACCCTGACTTAATGGTCATGCTGCACCACAGAATATCCAGATCCCATCAAGCTACACGCTGGAAAGACTTGAACCTCAGGAGTGATATACATAGGACATGCTGGAGGGACACATTCATAACTCAGAGGCTCCCTTCACTCTGGAATATTATCCCAATAGAGGTTAGGCAGAGTCACTCAGTGACTGTCTTCAAGAGGAATATTAATGACTGGATGGGACATTGTAGGTTTACCCTGGGTATCACTTATGTGTCACTGTTAGACAGAGGCACAGTATACTAACCTTGGAAAAGGGCATAGCAAGATAGATTTACAATGCATGGTGAAAGCCACACACATTCTGGCTAGGTTTATAAATGCCCTAGGGCAGATAGCCTAGTATGAACCTATGAACCTATGTATCTTGTTCACCATTGGCCCTATGTGCTGTTAATCACCAATGCAATCTCATTACTATGGTAGCATGTGCAAAGGTCAGTTGTCAGTCACCTCTATGGTACAGTTGTGGAATATGTGAGTCATGTAGTAATGTCACAGCTGCCACATGTACACAGTCAACCCTATCCCCTACCCATGGATGTACAACACATGTATGAGATGGAAACATATAGCCAAACTGTGGACTAAGCACTCTGAACCCAGTACTGGCATAACCTGTCAGGTGGCATGAAATACTACAGTGACTGCAATACCAGTCTGATGTAGACCTACACTGACAGCAATACAAGCACAGGAACACACAGGGCCATTCGTTGAGCCTAAGAATGGCATCCTGCCTGAGTGGCAGACACCTCTGCAGCTGGCACACAGGCATACGTTAGGCCTGAACACAGCACGCATAACACATAGCACACAAATCTTGTGTGCCAAACAAGCACAGTCTGTACAGCTATACAACACTACTGCTGCAGTTGTGTTAGGTACTTTTATTGTCCAGTACAGTGAGGTCATGCTCATCAGGCTGGACAAGGTGAAGGTCACAGTGATATGCTCATGGGGCACTATGGTCCACCACATAACACAAGCATACAGGTCAGTCAGATGCATGGACACATATGACTTAGTCATTGTCCATGCCACTACAGCTGATGTGTGATGTCCCTCACTGGAATACATGATAGGGAACATGGAAGGGCACACTGAGCAAGTGGCACAGGTTGGTAGAACCCTGACCTTGGTTGGCATCATACCCTCACCAGGAATGCTGACATATTACTGAATGCTAATGAATTACTGTAGCTACAACACCCTAGCTGAAAGGTTCTTAGTATGCGGTCACTGCATTGCTATGGAACAACTTCTTACCACTCCCACAACAGGTGGAAACATGCAGCACCTCTTCATCAACAACATGTAGACTATATGCCCCAGACCAGGTGTGTATCCCTCACTACTAGGTTGATAGCATCTACATCTCACACTGTATATACACATCCCACATGCAGCACCTGCACAGAAGACCACAGTCATAATGTTACCCAGTGCAAATACCATGTATTCACATGTGGCAGGCATCACACATGGTAACTATTGAAGGTCACAGGTACATATGTGTATTTGGCACACACATACATCATGTGTGCATTGCCATAACTATTTTAATCGATGTCATGCATTATTGTGAGAAACAACCCGCACACATGGGCATTCTGTGTGAGCAAAACACACGTGACATGTCTGGAATAAAAAGCCATAAATAATTGTGATATTGTTTAGAAAGGGGTATGTGCATCCTGTAGTGTCTTTTCCCAGTTGCCAAAAGGGATGTTTTTTTCATACACATTTACCCCTCCTTACACACACTTGCTGGATTCAAACCCCACCTAACTATGTTATAACACTAGAGACAGACGCATTAGCAGAGCACGCTATTCGCATTACTTGGAGACTTCTTTTTTCCTGATATACTTCTAGGGTGCTGACATCATCGGTGTTTAGAAAGGGGAATGGGCATCCTGTGGTGTATTTTCACAGTTGCCAAAAGGGGCGTTCCTTTCATACAACTTATACACACACTAACCCCCCTTCACACACACTTGCTGGATTCAAACCCGTACTTAACTATGTTATGACACAAGAGATGGACGCATTAGCAGAACTCGCTATTTGCATTAGTGGGAGATTTCTTTTCTCCTGATATACTTATAGGGTGCTGACATCATCGGTGTTTAGAAAGGGGAATTGGCATCCTGTGGTGTGTTTTCACAGTTGCCAAAAGGGATGTCCTTTTCATACACACACACTAAACCCCTTCACACACACTTGCTGGATTCAAACCCCTACCTAACTATGACACTAGAGACAGATGCAGTAGCAGAGCACGCTATTTAGATTATTGGGAGATTGTTTTTCTCCTGATATACTTATAGGGTGCTGACATCATCGGTGTTTGGAAAGGGGAATGGGCATCCTGTGGTGTGTTTTCACAGTTGCCAAAAGGGATGTTCCTTTCATACACACACACACTAACCACCCTTCACACACACTTGCTGGATTCAAACCCCTACCTAACTATGTTATGACACTAGAGACAGATGCATTAGCAGAGCGCGTTATTCGGATTACTGGGTAATTTCGTTTCTCCTGATATACTTATAGGGTGGTGACATCATCAGTGTTTAGAAAGGGGAATGGGCATCCTGTGGTGGGTTTTCACAGTTGCCAAAAGGGATGTTTCTTTCATACACACTTACACCCCTTCGCACACACTTGCTGGACTCATACCCCTACCTAACTTTGTTATGACACTAGAGATGGACGCATTAGCAGAGTGCGCTATTCATATTACTGGTAGCTTGCTTTTCTCCTGATATACTTGTAGGGTGCTGACATTATCAGTGTTTAGAAAGGGGAATGAGCATCCTGTGGTGTGTTTTCCCAGTTGCTAAGAGGAACATTACCCTCACACAGACTTGCACACAGAACAACCACAATCACCCACACACACACACTCTGGATAAGCTGTCATTCCCTAGGGCAAACAGCCTAGTGTTGACCTCTACACCCATATGTTTAACTGTCAGATGCACATTATTTGGTGCTGATAGCAGTGTTTGCAGGTCTATTGCCATAACATTACCTGTTTGTATGAACAACTTGTGTATCTGTGGACGATGTTTGCATATGGGGGACATCCACTATATCATGTATGTCTCTGTAGTCATTTAAGTGTGAGCACTGGTCAGATTGCTATAATGTTGTTGGTTACTGGAATAACACGTACATATACCAGATATATGTGGCAAAATGCTAAACTGATATTTGGACCAAGTGTGTGAGCATGCCCAGTTCAGCCTTCCCATGGCATGTTGTGTGAAAGATGTCTCATTTATCAATGTGTGTGAGCATGCCCAGTGTGAGCTTTCCATATGTTGAACTCTGCAGCCCATCACATTTGTGGATGAGTGTGAACTTCAACAAATATCTCCTGTTTATGGTTGTGTGTTCTGTGTCATGTTGTGTAGTTACTGTCCAAATGCTTTTTGTGTGAACACAACAGGGATTATACTGTGCCTGCAGGTTTTGCATGGGATACTTTGCATACAATTGTCAACATCTGTTCATATTGACCTAACACTGTAGTACTGTATAGTGTAGTGGTTCAGTACTTTTACTGTGGTGGACAGTATCCTGGGCTTTAGTCCTATCACTGCTTTACATTTCCATAGTGAGCACAACAGCCTGGTTAGGGTCAAGTTGTGCACATCTGCACAAAGGCGGTGCCTCTACGGACCCTGGTAATTACCGCCCTATAAGCTTAACAAGTCTAGTCTCCAAAGCTATGCAGAGGATCATAATGGAGCTCATAAACAAAGATATAGGGGACATGCAGACATTGGACCCGTCCCAGTTTGGCTTTGTCAAGGGCAGATCATGCCTTTTGAACTTGGTCGCCTTCTTCAAAACAGTCACTAAGGCCATTGATGAGGGAAAGGCAGTCCATAAAGCCTATCTTGACCTTGCAAAGGCTTTCGACACAATACCCCACTCGGGTATTGTAGAAAAACTTACCAACTTAAATGTAAACCCATATGTCACAAGATTGGTTGCAAACTGGCTTAAGGACAGGACCCACAGGGTTAGAGTTGCTGGCACTATGTCAGACTCCAAGCCAGTCACAAGTGGTGTCCCACAGGGCTCGGTTCTTGGCCCCCTATTGTTCGGCATCTACTTCTCAGAAGTACAGGCCAACATGGGAGGACTTTGGTTGACAAAGTTTGCAGATGACTGCAAACTGGGCGCCATAGTGGAAAGTGCATCAGACACGGATATCCTTCAGAAGGGACTCACGGAAACTGATAGCTGGTGCCAGAGCCATGGCCTGAAGTTAAATGCCAAAACATGTATAGTCATACCCTTCAGGAAAAGCAAGGTAAACCCAAGCTACCATATAGGTGGCAATCCTCTAAGCACAGAAGAGGTTATCAGGGACCTGGGGACCCAGGTTGACAGTGGCCTTTCTTTTGACACTGACGTTGCTAAAGTGGTTAGAAAGACCTTCTACATTGCCCACCTGATCATGAAGGGATTCACATCCAGATCTAGTGAGGTCATTGTTCCCCTGTACTCTTCACTTATCAGACCAATGATCGAGTACAATGCCCCATTCGGGATGTATCTCACCCGACATCTGCAGCAATTGGAGACCCCAAAAGTCCCTCACCAAAAGGATAAAGGGACTCCAACATCTGGTCATATGCTGCCAGATTGAAGAAACTCCAGCTCTATTCAGTCGCATACCGTCTGCTCAGAGGTGACATGTGCCTGACATACAAGGCCATGTCCAACCAGGAATTAATGGACATGCTCCACCTCAAAAACTCCAAATCCACCAGAACCACTAGGGCAAGTGACTTAAACCTTAGCAGGGATATAAGTAGGACATGCTGGAGGGATAGATTTATCACTCAGAGACTCCCTATGCTGTGGAATAGAATCCCGGTCCATGTGAGGCAGAGCACCTCGCTGGCTCTGTTCAAGAGGAATCTTGACCTGTGGGTGGGAGATCGTAGGTTTACCCCTGGTATCGTCTCTGTGTCACTGCTGGACAGAGGCACAACAAACTAATGGGCACAGTATTGTTTCCATATAAGGGGTGGCGTAAGCCACAAAACTCTGGGCTAGGCTTATAAATGCCTTACAGCAGATAGCCTAGTATAAACCTATGAACCTATGAACCTATCTGACCATGTTGCATTATGTTCAGATATTAACTACTTACAACAGCCTCGTCCAACATCAGTAGTGTATTCCACAACATAGGCGTACATTGGCAAACACTACCGATGTGCCCTAGGCCATTTCTAATGCTAGTCAGAGAGTGTGTTTGTCCTTCGACACATTGTAAGTGTAGTTTGCCATGACATATGTCATGTTTAGTATACTGTGCGTCTGTCTACCCGTGACATAACAGTGATGCCCAGGGTAAACCTACCATCTCCCATCCACTCATTAAGATTCCTGTTGAGGAGAATCAACGAGTGACTCTATGGATAACCTGTACTGGTAGTTTACTCATGTGTGGGGGTGGCTTCTGTGTTATGGATAATGCAGTACAGCTTGTCCTATGTATGTCAGTGCTGGGGTTCGGGTCCCTCAACTGCATAGCTCACTGCCATTCAGATTGTACAAGGTGCAGCATGTTCATTGATTCCAGCTTGGACATGGCTTTCTACATCAGGCACAGCTTGCGTCTGGGTGGCCAGCATGGCAGTGTGTGGAGTTGCACTCTGTTTAATCAGGCAACACATTACATCTGTTCAAGCTCTTTGATACTCCTGGTGGGGTACTGTTGTGGACTTTACAGTTGATGGAGGTGTCTGCTGACGTACACCCCACAGGGGCTGTTGTAGTCAATTGTAATGCTGATGAAGGATAACTGCAGAACCACAATGACCTCCTCTTATGTAGATGTCATAACCTTCATGATTAGGTTGGTATATGGATTGTTTCTGTTAACACTCCAGCCACATGTTTGTCCAATGCAGGATATCTATCACCTTGTGTACCCAGGTCTGCCATTACATGTTAAGTATGTAATGGGTTAACACCTATCTGGTAATTGGTGGTCACTTACTGTATATCCACAGAGGTTGACTATACAGTTTTCTCCATTTAACATGCTTACATGGCTATGGCACCAGTTGTCGGTTTCTATGTGGCCCTTTTGTGGGATGCTTGTGTCAGCTGGAGTGTCAGATATGTTGGGCAGTTTGTAGTCCTCTGCAAACATGTTCAGGCACAGTCCTTACATGTTGGCCTGTACCTTTGGGGCATATATACCAGACGGGGAAGGTCCAAGGACCAAGCTTTGTGGGATACCTGTTATATGTGGTTTGTAGTCTGACATGGCTGCAGCATGTCTGACAATGTCAGTTCTGTCATTGGTCTGGTTTGCAACCCCTCTAGTGACATAGGGGTGTATATATAAGCTGGTGAGCATATCTATATTGAACACGTAGGGTATTGTATGTAAGGCTTTGCAAGGTCCAGCTACACTGTGTGGACCACATTGCCCTCATCAGTGAACTCAATTACTGTTTCAACTGAGTCACACATGTTTATGGGCAGGATCTGCACTTAATAAACCCACACTGGGTAGGGTCGGGTGTCAATAGATCCCCAATATCTGTATGTCTGCGGTACATGCTGATCCTTTCCATAGCTGTGCAGACCAAGCTTCTCAGGATTCTGTGGTGGTTGATTTTAGTATCCATTCAGGCGACACCTTTCTTGAGAACGACCACTGTTGTTGTACACTCCTCTTTGGGCACATATCCTGTGGTAAGGCTGACATAATGTCAGGGAGGCAGCAGTCTTCTGGGAAAGATATTTTGCATTATGGGGGGGGGGGTTTGCACTGCACCTGTCAGGATGTATGTTGGCAATACGTGTGTGTGTTTGGTATGTTGTTTGTAATATTTGTGTGATCCAGAGCATATCTGGGAATTCACAACACGCTCCCTACCATCAGTTGCAGCAGCCTTGGGGTTATCCTTAGTGTCCTGTACAATTTGTATCATAATAGGTTCATAGGTTCATACTAGGCTATCCACCCTAGGGCATTTGTAAGCTTAGCCACAGTGTGTGTGTGGCTTTTGCCACCCCTTGCTATGTGAATATTATGGCCATTTATTATTTACTTAGCTGTGCCTCTGTCTGGACATGACACAGTAAAGACCCCCAGTGTACATCTACAATTATCCATCCATTTTGCAAACTTCTTGTTGAAGAGTGTCAGTGAGGGGCTCTGCCTAACATGTAGTGGTATTCTCTTAGAGGGTGTGGAGAGACTCAGGGTTAGGTATCTGTCCCTCCAGCACATCATATTTGATTATGTGTTGAGGTTGACATCTCTGACTCACACAGCTCCGATGGCTTTGAGTTTTCTGGGGTGGAGCATGTCCATTACTTCTGTGTTGGACATGGACTTGTACAACAGATATACAATGCCTCTGTGTAGGCAGTATGTGACTGCATTCAGCTGTGGTGTCTACAGCCAGGCAGCATATGAGATATATTTGAGACCCTTTCTGACTCTTGGTGAGGTACCTTTGAGGTCTTTCTAACTGCTGCAGGTGCCAGGTAATGTACATCCCAAATGAGGCATTGTACTACAATATGGTCTGATAAGGGAACAGTATAGGAGCACAATGACCTTTGTTGACGTAGATGTGAATCCTTTCATGATACAGTGTCCAGTATAGACAGTCTTCCTAGCCAAATTGGCGATGTGACTGTCACATAACAGGTTACTGTCCACTTGTGTCACTAGGTCCCTGATTACTCCTTCCACACATAATGGTTTACCACCTATGTGGTAATTTGTGTGTACCTTGTTTTGTATTTGGTGGTACATTCATACTGTCCACTGTCTTCAGGACAGTGGGGTGGGGTTCCTGTGTGTGAGAGTGTGGTCTGTAGCATGCTACAGACTGTACAGCAGTCTTGCCTATAGTTAGTTGCACATGGGTGGACTGCAATGACATAAGCATTGTCACTTAACTGGATGTATAGGTGTCTGTGCTGAATATGGATACTCACCCTCCTTTTATGTTTTGTTCCAGGTTTTGTGGCCATAACACATGATATGTGGTATTACCTGGTAGTGCTGGTGTGCTGTCACGAGGCTTGCAGCAGGTTTCTATCACTGGACAGACATCAATGTTCTCCATACTGGGGAGGGCCTCAGGAGCATGCATATTGAGGTTTACACATCTGGCATTGATCAGCATTACCCTTCTGTTTCTTTCCAGTTTTGTTTTCTATGGTGGTGGGTTAGTCTTTTCGGCCTTGCCTACGAAAGGATCTTTGTAGGTTGCAAAAGCCTTAGGCAATATCCAGATGCTCATGGGTAACAGGTGCAAGCCATCCCTGGAACAGCAGCATGTCTCACTATGGAGTCACCTATTACAACTGTATCAGGCATGTTGTTTCTCCTTCTGTCCTGTGACTGTTTGGCACACCAGCTTTGTGTACTATGTGTTACATGTGCTATGTCTGGAGGTTGTTTTATTGGGTGTCTGCTTTGGAGGCTTGTGTTGGTGTTGTGTGTTTGTAATTAGGGCCTCTGGGAATGTTTTTGTGTTTATGTGTTTGGTTTACAGTCGTTGTAGGTCTATGTGGGACTGAGTTTGTGGTATATGTGGTTATCTTGTCCTCCTGACTAGTTTTGACAGTACTGATTTGGGGGTGCTCAGGCTCCGGTTTGGCTACCTTGGTTGCATCTATCACATATATTTGTATTTATTGGGGTGAGTTGTTGTTGTGTGTGTACTTGGGACAGGTGTCACATTGCCACTGGATTCACAGATTCTACTTGTTTTGCCTGGCCTTAGTGGATTGTATGTGTGGACATTTTATTGCCATACTAGTGATCACTGATTACTTCACTTTTTATGTTTGATCTATCATGTGGTAGCTTCCTCATTCTCTTCAATGGTTTAGTAATTGCTGGAGTCCAGCATGCCAGATGCCTGGGTGTATGGCATTGTGTCTTGTTGTTATTTGTGATTGCAGACTCCAAGCACTCTTGGCTGTGTTCATGGTATGCCTGTATGACATGTTCTGCAGTGTGTCCCATATTCTGGACTTGCACAGGGCCTTTCATGGATTCCACATTGGTTTGTAGGGGTGCAAGCTATGCTTTATACATGTGTTTCACTGTGGTATTCTGGCCAGGGACTGGGGTCAGGATGTGTAACTACAGTGTGATTACTCTATGGTCTGGTCTTACCAGTGAGGGATACACTTCTCATCTTGACATCCAGTACACATATTTCTGATTATCACATCCAGTATGCTTACCCCTCTTGTGGAAGTGTTACATTTTGCATGTCCATTTTGTTTGATGGATTCTGGGAAATTGTCTACAAATGTGTCGGTGCTAGTATAATACAAAGAGTATAGTGACAAACGTCTCAAAAGCTGACTTCACACTTCTTCAGACTGAGATGGTATCCTTTAAGCCCACTGGGCCAGTGGAAACCACAACACACAATGGTAACTCCTTCACAGACGCTTTCTTTGGACATCTCCAAGAAAGCATGGACCATGCAATCACAAATAAAACCAAGACCTTCTCCACCAAGGGAAAGTGGCCTGTCTGGTGGACCCCAGCCATAAACAAACTGTATAACAACTGAAGGATACTAATGCAAGACAGAGCTACATCTCCTAAAGGGAAGGCAGCTGTGATCAGCACTAGTAAAAAGCTACATTCTGTCATAAGGACATCCAAGGTCAACTTTGAGACAAAAATCACCAAAGACAATTAAGATAACCACAATGCCTTCTTCAGTTATGTCAGAAACCAGGGTGGGAACCCTCAGATATGCTCAGAGTTGGTACACAACAACATATATTTCAGTGACCTGACAGATATTGGCAACATTCTGGCAGACAGGTTCAGTGCAATTTTCCCCCTTCCTCACCCCCAAAAGAAGATAGTTTTCTCAGCTGAATGTAACCTCACTGTCATCTTAGATGTCCATGTGAGAGCCGCACTCAGCAAAGACAAGAACACAGCATCAATGGGACCTGATGGTATCCCCAGTTGTGTGCTATGTGAACTCCAGAAGGAGCTAAACCCGTATATACAAATGCTATTTAACCTTAGCCTTGCTACAGGATATGTACCTGAACACTGGCGTACAGCAACAGTGGTCCCACTCCACAAAGAAGATGCCTCCACAGACCCTGGGAACTACCACCACACAAGCTTAACCAGCCTTGTCTGCAAAGCTATGGAAAGAGTCATTATGGAGCTCTTAAACAGAGACATTGGTGACCTACAGACCCTTGATCCCACCCAGTTCAGCTTTGTACAGGGCAGATCCTGCCTTTTGCACCTAGTTGACTATTTTGAAACTGTCAGTAGGGCCATTGATGAGGGCTAAGTAGTCCACACAGCCTACCTGCACTTGGCTAAGGCCATTGACACAATACCCCACTCAGGCATCATAGACAAGCTCAACAGCTGAAATATAAAACCATATGTCACAGGATAGGTTGCAAAATGGCTAAGAAACAGAACCCATAAAGTCGACATTGCAGGTGCCTTGTCAGATTCAAAGCCAGTCACAAGTGGTGTCCCACAAGGATCTGTCCTGGGACCCCTCTTATTTGGCATTTACTTTTCAGATGTGAAAGCAAACATAGGAGGGTTGTGGCTGACAAAGTTTGCAGATGACTGCAACCTAGGTACCATAGTGAATTCATCAGCCGGCACACACATCCTACAGAATTCCCTCACAAAGACAGATAGCTGGTGCCGGAATCATGGCCTGAAACTGAATGCAACTGATGTGTAGTCATCCCCTTTGGGAGGAACAAAGTACCCACAAATCAATACATAGACAGCAATCCACTGAGTACAGAAAACAAATCAGACACCTGGGGACCCATGTAGATAGTGACCTCTCGTTTGACACCCATGTTGCCAAAGGGGTTAGAAAGACTTTCTATCTTGCCCACCTTATCATGAAGGGTTTTCCATACAGATCAAAGGAGGTCATTGTACCCCTATACTTCTCCCTTATCAGTCCCATGATTGAATACAAAGCCCCATTTGGTATGTACCTCATCCAGCACTTGCAACAGCTGGAGAGACCCCAAAAGTACCTTACCAAGAGGATGAAGGGTCTACAACACATGTCATATGCTTCCAGACTAAAGGAAATCCAGCTTTATTCAGTAGCATACCGCCTACTTACAGGTGACCTATGCCTGACATACAAGACCATGTCCAATCAGGATTTGGTGGACATGCTCCACTGCAAGCAATCCAAATCCACCAGAACCATGAGAGCTAAAGATTTGAACCTCATCACATACATGTATAGGACATGCTGGAGGTACAGAGTCATAACTCAGAGGCTTCTCACACTCTAGCCAAGAATCCAAGTTCATGTTAGACAGAGTCCCTCACTGACTCTCTTCAAGAGAAATCTGGACAAGTGGATGTGAGATTGTAGGTTTACCCCAGGGGTCCTCCCTGTGTCACTACTAGACAGAGGCACAGTCAAGTTATTCGATTAAGTAAGGGGGTCATAATGTGTCACTATTAAGTCAGAGGCACAATATTCGGAATCTATTCTGTACACTTATTACCACTATAAGGGGTGGCAATGGCCACATCACTATGGCTAGGCTTATAAATGCACTAGGGCAGATAGCCTAGTAGTAAACTATGAAACTATGGTGTATGTGTAGGTATTGTCAGTCAAGCAATATAATGTGGTTTGGGGGGCTTGATATCTTCCTGTATTCCAACATAGGCCTGGTGCAGTTCCTGCTATTAGGACAGTGGTCTGCAGCAAGCTATATAGTAGTAGGCAGTTTTAGCCATTGGTATTTGACCATGGCTAATCCATGTTGCTTCTTGTTGTGGTACCAACATGGGGGTGTGGTTATCCATGACATTTATTGCTAGTCACCCTCGTTTTGTAGCTTGTTCCATGTTTTTGCAGCTGTACATCACTGTATGAGGTGTGACCTGGTAGTGTTAGGGTGCTGATGTGGGCTTTGACCCAGTTTTCTATTACAGCACTGATATCTACATTCTCTATACTGTGTGCGTTTACACTGCACGCATCTTGCTGTTTATACTTCTGGCATTGGGTAGCATTACATCTAGGTTCCTATCCCTTGTGGTACCTATGAAGGTGGGTTTGTGTTTTGTGGTTTATGATTGGTGAGGGTGGATGTTAGTCAGGGTCCTCAGGTGTGCATATGGTACATGGTGTTACATTACTTAACACATGGCATTCATGCCTCAGGTGGTGCTGCAGGGCTGCCTCTGTCGGATGCACATACTACACTCCCTGTACATGTTTGTGTCATGTTAGGCGTCCCTGTTACTATATGAGTGAGTCGGAGGGGGTATCAGTCCCAGTGTTCCTACTGAGCCAGTGTATGTGCTATGCGTTGCCTCTTTGCCAAGGCCAGAGCATACTGGGCACGCCTCCTTCTGCCTACTGGAGCAAGGTCAGGTTGTTCCTCCTCCGAGTCACCCTCTGCCTGTGGTGGCCTTGGCAATGGTGGGGGTATGTTTGGCCCAGCCCTATGCTGGTCCTGCTGCAGCTGTTTCCACAGGATCATATTATGTAGCATAGTACATATCATGATCATTTGGGTACATGTAGTTGGTGTGTACTGCAAGGCTCCACCAGATGTGTTCAGACACCGGAACTGTGACTTGAGCAGCCCAAACACATGCTCTATGACATTACGTGTTTGTGCGTGTGCCTCATTATGGCGTTCCTGTTCGGGTGTGTGTGCATTTCTGATGGGTGTCATCAGCGACGGCTCAAGTGCATAACCTGCATCCCCCACTAGGTGTCCATGTGGGTAGTCCCCACTGGCAAATGATTGGTACAGCTGCGTCAGATGCCAGATGTGGGAATCGTGGTAGCTCCCAGGGCAGCCAGCACACACATTCATTATTATGCCCTGGGCATCACACACGACCTGGCAGTTGATGGAGGAGAATCCCTTGTGGTTAATATAGGCTCTACCCCGCTCACCGGCTGGTGCTTTGATGCGTATGTGCGTGCAGTCTATTGCACCCAGTACCTCAGGGTATCCCACTATTTGCTGGAAGAGACGCATATTGCTGGCCAATACCTCATGGGCATTGGGGAAATATACATGATCACCGACATGTGCTGACATGGCATCCAGGAACTTGTGCAGTACCCTGGAGGCTGATGCCTGTGATATCCCCATCATATCACCAGTTGGTCTCTGGAAGGTACCTGTTGCTAGTATTCTTAGGCCAACACATACCTTGGTTTCCACTGGGATGGGTTCCCCTCTGTTGTTTCTGTGTGTGAGACGTGGCCTGCACAGCTCAACAATTTGCTGCAGAAGGTCTCTGTCCACTCTGTAGCGCTCTACTATCTCCAGCTCATGTAACCCATGGTAGGTGACCCTGGGCCTGTATACTCTCCTCCTTCTCCTCACTCTGGGTTGTCTGTCAGCATCTGCATTGTCACCACCCTCAGCAATTCGCCTATGCCTGATTATAACAGCTATGGTAGCCCCTAGCATTTCTGCTCTGAGTTCAGCTTTTTTCAGTTTTCAATTCTGATAGCTTACTCCTTTCTTGCAGTATCTCTTGTGAGAAACACCCTGCACTGATGTTTGCAGTGTTTTAAGTGCTGGGTTGGGCTTCTAGTCTGCCTGTGTAATTGCCTGCTTCCAATTGTTTCCACCAATTAACTCCAGCAGTATCCTCTGGCAGCTTCCTTGTATTCTGGTTGTTTCCTGTTTCCTCTCTGTTTCCTCAGGGGGAGCAACGTGCACACCAGCTTAAGCACGCTCACAGTTACTTAAATGCACGCACACATCTTTACACGGTGTGGACTTGGCTGATTCATGGTAAAACGCGTGCACAACATTGCCTTACACGTGCACCCACGCAAACCATTGTAAGCGGTTTGCAACACGCTCCACATGTTGAACCTGCCTTACACGTGCGCACGCTGCAGCATGCACATATATCAAGAAAGTTTGAGTGTAGGGATAGTGTGCCCTCTATTTCTTGACTTTCCTAGTGTTCTGTTGGGACACACCTCTCTCCCTGATGTCTGTCTGTCATCTGTCACGTTACACTGCCCTCCAATGTGATACATTTATTTCTATCATTTTCCCCAGTGATGTCACCTACCACTTACTCTATTCCTCCCCCTTCTGTAACTCTTACACTACTCAGAAAGTGCTCATTACCTATGTGGCAGTGTGATTCAGTATTGTAACCCTCATTTACATAGGATTGCCTAGTAATGCTTAGTTACATCTCTTACACTGAGCTTCCCCCCCTTGGCAACCACTACACGGTGGCCATATTGTTTTTGGTCTGCTAGTCCCTGCATTGTCATTCCATGTAATACATAAAACCCACAATTGTGGGCTTATAAGCTTCGGTTTTCACTTTTAGGCAGCGCACCCTGTTTGCACGGGTGTGCGCTGCAGTTAAACATCAAAATCCCCCGAAAAAAAAAAAAAGTTATTTTAAATAATTTTGCAACTCTTTTTAATGCCAATGGCCACATATTTGGCCATTGGCATGCTAGATAACACATATGCACCCTTTATTTGGAGCTGACATAGCTCTGTTGTCAATTTTGCAGAAATGTACTCAGTTGTCAGCTGAGTACATTTCTGCAGCTAAAACGTCCGTTACACGGACTGCTTTGGGCTTCCTGGATTGCTCAAATACCTCATTTGCATATCTTTCAGCTGCAAATGAGGTATTGAGCATTTCCACGCCCAGTCCGTGTAAGAGACATTTTAGCTGTCTCTTACACGGAGGTTTGGGCTGTTCCTGGATCGGGAGGCTTACACGGAGGCTTGCACTACTCTTAAACTCCGTGTAAGCCTTTGTGAATCCTGCCCAATGTTTTTATACCTATGTAACAGAGAAGAATGACTTTGGATGGTATTGTAGTGATGCTCCTTTAAGATCTTGTTACTGAACAATCACATGGGAGAACTGAGAAGGTTATTTAAAACTCTAATTTGTACTTGTTTTTTATCTGAAGAAGTTCAAGTTAATATACTGGATGAAAAGCGCTTTATTTTATTCATTAAATACACTTATTTCATCTGGATTCTACCATTTTACTTGTCTTGAAGCTTTATTTGTTTTCAAGTCTTTTATTTTGTCTTCAATTTCTTTCATACTCATATTTTTATCAAGTCATTAATAGCACCTGAAGATAATTTAACTTTAATATGTTTTTAAGTACTCATTCATTTTTAACCTTCTATCTTGTGTAATTTATTGATAATTATTTAATTTAGCATAGTAATTTTGAAATTCTAATAGTATTTAATCTATATCAGAAACTTTTTCCTTATTTCTAGCATTCTGGATTAATCTTAGGTTCATAGGTTCATAGGTTCATACTAGGCTATCTGCCTGAGGGCATTTACAAGCCTAGCCCATCGTTTTGTGGCTTACGCCACCCCTTTAGTATGGGGAACTATACCCATTATTTTGCTGTGCCTCTGTCGAGCAGTGACACTGAGGTAATCCCTGGAGTATATCTGCGATCTCCCATCCATTGGTCAAGATTTCTCTTGAACAAGGCCAGCGAGGTGCTCTGCCTCACATGTACCGGGATTTTGTTCCACAGCATAGGGAGTCTTTGGGTGATGAATCTATCCCTCCAGCACGTCCTATTAATAGCCGTGTGGAGGGTTTAAGTCTCCGCCCTTGTGGCTCTGATGGATCTAGATTTTTGAGGTGAAGCATATTCATCAAATCTGGGTTTGACATGGCC
Organism: Protopterus annectens; assembly: GCF_019279795.1. NCBI lineage: Eukaryota > Metazoa > Chordata > Ceratodontiformes > Protopteridae > Protopterus > Protopterus annectens. Next base: position 1,388,116,137 of record NC_056741.1, read on the forward strand.
TTGTATGTTAGGCAAAGGTCACCTCTGAGCAAGCAGTGGCGACTGAATAGAGCTGGAGTTCTTTCAGTCGGGCAGCATAGGACAGATTTTGAGACCCTTTATCCTTTTGGTGAGGAACTTTTGTGGCCTCTCCAGCTGCTGCAAGTGTCGGGTCAGATACATCCCGAATGGGGCATTGTACTCAATCATTGGTCTGATGAGTGATGAGTAAAGGGAGACTATGACCTCCCTTGATCTAGATGAGAATCCCTTCATGATAAGGTGGGCAATGTAGAAGGTCTTCCTAACTACTTTAGCTACATGGGTGTCGAATGACAGACTACTATCAACCTGGGTCCCCAGGTCCCTGATAACTTCTTCTGTGCTCAGTGGATTGCCACCTATTTGGTAGCTAGGGGTAACCTTGTTTTTCCCAAAGGGTATGACTATGCATTTTTTGGCATTTAACTTCAGGCCGTGGCTTTGGCACCAGTTATCCGTTTCTGTGAGACCCTTCTGAAGGATATCTGTGTCAGATGTGTTTTCTACTATGGCGCCCAGTTTGCAGTCATCTGCAAACTTTGTCAGCCATAACCCTCCTGTGTTTGCTTGTACTTGGAAAGTAGATGCCAAACAAGAGTGGGCCCAGGACTGAGCCCTGTGGGACACCACTTGTGACAGGTTTTGAGTCTGACATGGCCAGCAACTCTGACCCTGTGGGTTCTGTCACTCAGCCAGTTTGCAACCCATCTTGTGATGTATGGGTTAACATTTAAGCTGATGAGTTTTCAATGATACCCGAGTGGGGTATTGTATCGAAGGCCTTAGCCAGATCGAGGTAGGCTGTATGGACTGCCTTTCCTCACAATGGCTTTGGTGACTGTTTTGAAGAAGTCAACCAAGTTTAAAAGGCATGATCTGCCTTTGACAAAGCCAAACTGGGTTGGATCCAAAGTCTGCAAATTCCTATGTCTTTATTTATGAGGTCCATTATGATCCTCTCCATGGCTTTGCAGATAAGGCTTGTCAAGCTAATGGGCGGTAATTTCCAGGGTCGGTGGAGGCACCGCCTTTGTGAAGTGGGACCACAGTTGCAGTCGCCACTCCTGGGCGTATCCAGAGGTAAGACTTTGATTAAACAGCTGTCCTAGCTGTGGGTTTAATTCCTCATTGAGTTCATGGAGCACACAGCCGGGGACACCATCAGGTCCCATGGATGCTGTGTTTTTGCTTTGGAGGCGGTTCTCACTTGGGCTGGAGATGTTTAGGGGCTGCAATCGTTTGG